>NC_056725.1:1999139537-1999205046 GCF_019279795.1 Protopterus annectens | reverse complement strand
TTAGCAGTTTTTTTCAACTTTTCCATTTAAGTGAATGGAAGTCTAATCCGACAACAAATGGTAAGGCTAATTTTTCTCACAATCAGGGCCGTCATGCTGCATTCTGGGACAGATTTAGCTTTCCAAAGGTAAAAGTCCCATCAGGTTGTCTGCCCCCATGAGGGCAGATAAGGATAAAAAAAATAAAATTAGCAATGAATACTTATTTTGTGGCAAGCAGTTTTGAGAGGTGCAGAAATTCATGACTAGATAAAAAATATATGTTTTTTTCATCATTTGCCTTAGTGGTCCTTTAAATATACAATCACAACCAATTGTCCACACCTCTCAGACATCTTCTTTCATATAGATTTAAAGCAGCATCAACAAAATGATACTATAATAGTTTCAGTTTACTTAATGGCCTGTCTTTCAAAAGAGGTTTTAGTGGAACCTTGTCATTAAGGCCATAGCCAACATCATCCCCCAGCCTAATTATCCATTTAGCTTCTGAAACCTCAGTTCTATTCTCTATATCCCCCCTCTAAGACCAATAGTGACTTTCTCAATAACTCAAAACTTAAACATATGTGTATGCCTCCAGTCATGTATATGTTTTGCTAGTGCATTGGTAAGAAACACTCTCTTTATATCATATATGTTCCCTTATTCTATCCCTGAACTGTCTATTTGTCTTGCCTACATAAAACATTCTGTAAGAACAGAGAGCTAAATAGACTATGTTAGGGGTATCACAGGTAGCTTTCACACTAAATTTAAAAATGTTGTTGGAACCAGGATGTAGAAATTACATTTACTGCAGGGAGATGTAAGCAATGGGGAGTCCTCTCTGTTGATCTAAAATCTCATTCTTGGGATAACAGAGCATTCATTTCAAAATGTTCTTGTTCTTGAATGAAAAATTAGGTTTGTCCCCCACAATTTTCCTAATGACCAGATCACTGGTTAATATGGGCCACTTTTTCTTCACAATGTCTGTTATAACATTAATATTGTTCCCAAAAGTCATGGGTATACATACTGTATCAGAAATAGGCTTAACTGAGTTATCTAACCATCTCTCTACTTTTGAGAAATATGGTCTGGCTATAGTGGCCCTATGAACATTCATATCAGATAATGACCCTTCTATATCAATTTCTTGTAACCCCTTTTCCTTAACCTGTTTCTTAAATCATTTAAAGCATCATCCAATTTCTCATCATCAGGGTTTAATCTTGACATTCTGAATCCTTGTTCTTTCCCCTACATTCTTGAAAATGTGATTGAGATGCATCCTAGTTCTATATAATAAATTGTTTTATAGCATTCTTTCATATGAATCGTAGTGCAGATGGAATTATCATTTTTCTTATATATTTAAACATCAAGAAAATTAATTTCATTCCACAAAAAGTTCATGTCAAACTTTAAAAAAGTTGTACTATCATTCAGATAATTGAAAAAAGCAGATAAATCATGTTCAGACCCATCCCATAAGAGGAACAGGTCATCAACAAAGTTGTTGTGTCTTTTGGCTTTTCCCGGTTAGGGGTCGCCACAGCGAAACTCCGGTCCGCTAATGATTGGCAGTAGATTTTTACATGCCGAGTTGCTGGCCCTGACGCACAACCTTCAACGAAGGTATGCCCATTCATGCATGTCTTCACACAGAAGATGCTCTAGCTGAGAATCAAACAGGACAACGTCTTACTGTGAGGTGACAACACTACTGTCTATAAAAAACAGCATGTTCAAATCTATGGGTCCCTAAGAAAGTATCATTCTCCCATTTGGCCATCACAAGGTTTGCATAACTGTTTGCAGTGGGGGTACCCGTTGCTACACCCTCTTTCTGCAGATATAAACTCTGGTTAAATAAAAATACGTTGTTTTCAAGTATTGTTTCCATAAGTAAATATAATAAGTCTATAGAATTGTGTGTTAAAGTTTCTTGTTCTAATAAATAAGCCCTTAACATATCTACACCCTTCACATTAGGGATCACAGTAAAAAGAGAATGTACATCAAGTGTAACAAATAACAAGTTGCTAGGCTTTATGTTTGTTTCATGTAAAAACCTGTACAGGTCATTCAAACACTGCCAAGCCACTAACAGCAAGGGCCCATACCTCTGCTATTGCCTGTAATTTTATAGTTGGTTCAATTAAAAGCAACATTTTGCTGGCCAAAAATTAGAGTACTTCCTGTTTTATTTATATAGCACTGCAATATAATTCATAGCTGCTTTCTTATAAAGATTTCTCAATGGTTAGCTCCTTAGAAAAATAATTTCACTTTAGGTACAGTAAACTCTCAGTTAACAGGAACTCAAGCAACCAGAACTCTCAAGCAATCATAAAAAAATCGACAAAATACAGTACAATTTTCATGTGTTGCACTTTCTGTTCCCTGTCCCTGCAGAAACATACCTTGCGTTTTTAGAGTTTCAGAGTTTTAAAAAGGAAGACAGGAATAAATTCCCTCTATCCCCAACCTAAGAACAAGTCAAACCAAACAAACAGTGTAGGGTGCAGTATTAGTATTAGGCCTGTTTTAATAGTAACTCTCAAGCAACCAGAAGCTACAGTTATCTGGCATCTACCAATCCCCATGGGTGCCGGGTAACTGAGAGTTTACAGTATATATAACCCTTTGTTGACCTAAGAAAATCAATTTTGTGGTATAAACCTGTGGGCAGCAATCAAGTCTAAAAACTGCAGAATTTCTACTTTCAGTGTAATTTCTCCACATCTTGGGTTTCTAATACCATAATGGGACCCCATTCCTAAATGAAAGTATGACTAAAGTTCATGAGATTAGTACTGTTTCAGTCTTTGATGTTGGCCAGAAGTGCTCTTTGCAGCACCCACAATGTGCCCAGAACTGACTCCTCATGCAATTCATATGGAGTTATATGTATCGGTGGCATATCTAAATAAGACTGTAAATTCTTTTTTTGTGAGACCCATTGCTCCTACTACTATTGGAACTGTCTGGGTTTCCTTCTTCCACATTGCCCTCATTTCTGCCTGCAAATTCTGGTATTTTATAACTTTGGGTCTCTGTACGTAGAAGACTATAATCACTGTAATGATAATGTAATAATTTTAGTGATTGGTGCTACTTTTGTCTTCTTTTCATGGACTACTATATCCAGTTTTCTTGCATCTGTTTTCTGAACTGTTGGCAATGGGTAATCGCATGTGATATAAACTTCATCATTCTGAATAATGCTTTGTAGTTCATGTTTCCAATGCTTCTCATCTACTTCAGTATTGTAATGTTTGCACAATCCTCAATGCAACAGTCTTGTCATATTATTATGCCTTTCAGTATACAAGTTCTCTGCCATTAGTGTATAACACCCAGTAACAAGATGTGTGACTGTTTCCAGTTCTGTTTTACAGAACCTGCATTTATCTGTTTCTCCCATATGTTCAATGGGCTTTATAAATCACCATGTACATAGTGCACTGTTTTGGGCCACTAATATTAACCTTTGTTGATCGACGTGAGGTTGTTTGAAGAGTTTTCTGTACCTGCAACTATATTTATGCCTTTTCCACATTTCTTGCCTTCTCATCTGATCCTCCTTCTTATATTATTATATATAAATATATTTTTGGCACATTCAGTTGCTGCCTGATTTTTGTCTACTTCTGGTTTGATTTCCATTCCTGTTTGACACTGATGTAATTCTGCTAAACTAAGCAGGGAGGTCATCTTAGATTTGTTCCGTTCATATTTCAAAACTTTCACATTGTTTGGATCCCGTGAGGTCAGCAGATATGTATGCAGTCCTTTGATTGCAGATCTATTCATGCAGTCAGTTTCGAGGAGGTCCATACCTCCTTCACAATGAGTAATATATAATTTTGGTATACACATATTTTTATATATCATTTGATAAGCATGAAGCATTTTTCTTGTTTTCCTGTTCAACTGATCCAGTATGTTTTGGGGCCGGTCACTCACACCAAAACTGTAAGATAGAACAGGAAGAGCAAATTGGTTTATCTGGACCTTATTCCTAGATGTCAGTGCTGTTTTCAGTATTAACTTTAGTCTTCTAAAATATTCCCTACTGAGTTTGTTCACATTTGTTCATGTTTTATTGTGGATCTTTAAAAAAACTAATTTCTTTCAGCTTTTCCTGGTTAGGGGTCGCCACAGCAAAACTCCAGTCCACTAATGATTGGCAGTAGATTTTTACGGTGCCGAGGTGCCAGCCCGATGGCCAGCCTTCAAAGAAGGCACACCCATTCACACATGCACCTACCTGCATGTCTTTAAATGTCACTTGACAGCGGGGAGGACATGTAGACTCCACACAGAAGGTGCGTCAGCCAAGAATTGAACCGGAGAACCTCTTGCTGTGAGGCAACAATGCTAACCGCTGTATTGTGGATCTTTAAAGAGTTCCCAAATATTTACACACACCCTCCTGCTCAAGTTCCTTTATATCACATTCCTGTCTCAGAATGATATTTTCTTGGTGCTGCAGCTTACTGGCTTTAAATGTTGCTTTTGCACACTTATCAGGACCAAATGATATTCTTATATCATCTGAGAACATTTTGACCATTTCCAGTTGTGCTTTCAGCTCCTCTACTGATGAGCTATACAGTTTTAAATCATCCACAAACAGGAAATGAGAAGCCCTTACACTTTGTTGTTGGTTAGGAGAAAAATTGTAAGCATGGCCTAATCAGTTACATTGATAGCTTAATGGGTTAAGAGCAAGACAAAAGAGCAGCAGTAACAAAGAGCCACTGTGAAATACCCCCTTTGAATTTTTATCCCTGGGATAATAATTTGTCCTTTTTCATGGCTTAGCAGCAAAGCAATTTGCCACTGTTTCATGGTCACTGTAATGTAATTGATCAATGTAGAGTGATCTTATACATGGGTAAGCACTCCATAATCCAGGAATGTGAGATCTTGTCAAATGTTCTTTAGTAATTTTATCCATGCATTACTTGGATTATTCCCCGTTTTACAATTCTCCATTATGACTTCATTTAACAACAAATGATCCTTCATCCATATGACTTTCTTTTGTTACCTTTTTGTTCTATTGCTATGACTGAGTTTTCTTCTAGATGACTATAAACTCTGTCAGCATCAATTCCAGTATATAGTTTATATCATCTGAAAATGATACAACCACACACACTATAGACCCAGTCTCACATAGTACCATTACAACCTCAAATCATACACATAAACACAACTGCTCAAAATTGTGCATTGCATGTTACAGCCACCCCTCACAACTCAGGATCCTCACATGGCCTTCCTGAAAACACTAGAGGGATAAAAATATATCACCAAACACCATCATACTAGGTGACTTCTAATTCCCCTAATATAGATCAACACTACTCAGCTCCAAACACCCTAGGCCAAAAAGTTCCTGATTCATAAACTCAAATGCCATGGAACAACTAGTCACCATCCCCACAAGAGGGTCCTAAAAGGTAGTAAGGCACCTTGATCACTATAAGTAAAAACTAAGAGCTCTATAAAATCATCCAAAGCAAAAAGGAGAGAGATATCTATACCAAAATGATTGCAGCCCCCAAACCCCTCCCCCCTCCAAGTGAGAGGAACTGCTCTCAGCAAAAAAAAAACACAGCATCCATGGGACTGTGTCCCCCCCTGCTGTGTGCTCCACGAACTCAATGAGGAATAAAACCGACAGCTAGAACAGTTGTTTAATTAAAGTCTTACCTCACTGCAACTGTGGTCTTCAGGCGGTACTCACCTAAAGGCACCCCACCACCGCCCATTAGCCCCCATTAGCTTTGACAAGCCTTATGCAAAAGCCATGGAGAGGATGAATGGACCCTCCATAAATAAAGACATAGGAATTTGCAGACTTTGATCCAACCCAGTTTGGCTTTGCCATTGATGAGGGAAAGGCAGTCCATACAGCCTACCTCGATCTGGCTAAGGATACAATACCACCCACTCGGGGTATCATTAGAAAAACTCATCAGCTTAAATGTTAACCCATACATCACAAGATGGGTTGCAAACTGGTGCCAGAAGCCTAAAGCTAAGCAATGCCAAAAATACCCTTCGAAAACAAGGTTACCCCTAGCAAAAACCCCTAATAAATCCACCGCAATGGCATCACAGAAGAACAGAAGAAACCCAGAGGGACCTGGGGACCCAGGTTGATAGTAGTCTGTCATTAAGACACCCATGTAGCTAAAGTAGTTAGGAAGACCTTCTATTGCCCACCTTATATATAGAAGATTCTCTCATAGTCTCCCTTTTAATTACTCCATCACCATCACTCAATCATTGAGTGTGCAATGCCCATTTCGATCCCATTGAATCGATCTCGACACTTGCAGCAGCTGGAGACCACACAAAGTTCCTCACCAAAGGATAAAGGGTCTCAAAAATCAGAGCCAGCTGAGACTTAAACCCCATTACGGCTATTAATGGGGACATGCTGGAGGGATAGATTCATCACCCAAAGACTCCCTCCTCTTATGGAACAAAAATCCTCCGGCATTGAGTGAGGAGAGCACCTGCGCTGCTTTTGTTCAAGAAATCAAGTTATTGGTCTATAAATTCATAGATTAGTACTAGGCTAACCGGCATCGTGGGCCATTTTAAGCCTAGCCAATTATCCACTGTGAGAATCAAACTCTGCACCTTGTGTTTCTAAGGTAAGCACCTTAACCATTACATCAACCTCCCACCCTAAATTCAGGGCTTGTCTCATATTTGAACTCAGGACCTCTTATACCCAAAGCAAGAATCATGCCCCTAAACCAACAAACCCCTATAGTTTTTATAATAGCTTGCAGATTCAGTCTTAAGGAAGAATATTGTTTTTCCTGTTAACAAGGTTGGTGTCTGTTCAGGGTATGCATATAAATAGTTCTTACTCAGGCTAAATCTTCATGTAGCGATGTTAATACTTTTAACTAGAAGTTAAGTACCGCATCTGGACCTGGAGTTTTCCACTTAGGAGCTTTTGTTAGTTTTATTTCAATTTCTTTGGCCATTAGTTCATCACATTTCATATCCTGTACATGTGAATTTCTTACTCTTTCCTTTACGTTTATCCATTCAGCATCTTTGTTGTATTCCACAAGGTCTTCATAGATATTTCTCCAAAAATGTGTCTATTTCTCCTTTTTTGATGGTGTTTCTATTCCTTTTGCTTTGTTTCCCTATGCTGATATCATTAGTTTATTATTTGCAATATTGTACTATAGATCCTGATCTGTTCTAATACTGCATGCCGCTTTTATCACATTTACATTTCTAAATATTGTGTTGATCTCTTTCCTCTTCTATACTCTTCTAATGGTGACACTTCTTGTCTGAATTGCTTTATAATTTTCTCTGTCTGATACTTCCATGATGGCATTTGATTTCTTTCCTTCCTTTCCCTTATTGTCCAGTATTTTTGTGCTAAGACTTCATCTGTTATTAATTTATCTGTACTGTAATATATTCAGTTTTTATCACATGAATTTCTATTTATTTTATTCTTGATTAATGTGTTCATTTGTTTTATCAAACTTCTAACATTTTGGGTCTTATTGACTTTCTGTAATATATTTCTTTTATTGATCTTAATATTTTGATTCACTTCTATTAAATCGGACAACTCTTCCCTTTGATCTTTTCATCTAAACCGAGGATGCACTCTTTATTCTCCATTTCCTGTGGGTATTCTACAGAAAGTTCCAGAACATCTTGCTATGACATACTCTATTCCGCTTTATTCTGTGTCATCCATTGTTCTTTCATATGGGAATTCACTGGCTTATCACTCCACAACTTTGACTGCATCAGAGTTGCCACCATTTCTTGTTCCTTCCCTTGCTGTTCAACTCCAACTGAACTTTTGTACTGGTTTCCTACTGAAGGCTCCAAACTATCGTCATATGGCAACTGATAAGATGCTTGCCATTCCACCGGTTTCTCCTTAATTTGGGGACTCATGGTTTTATCATGCTGTGATGTTACCAGGTTTGTATTTTCTACACTAAATCCTTTACTTTGCAGGTAATCCATAACTTCACTTTCTATTTATTTAACTAATCAATTACTAATCCTATTTTCTACTTTCCCTCTTTGTTTTCTTATTTTTTTGTAAATTTACATATCTAGATGCCTTTGAATGAATTTCAAATATCTTTGCTGTTGCTTTTTATAGTGATTAGTTTTGCTTCCTCCTTTGTATAAATATTATATCGCATTAAATCTCTTTTTCTTTCCCATGTCCATATTTCTTCTTCAGATGTCTCCCGCTCCTCCTGTTTCTCCTTACTTTGTGGACTCATTCCATCATGCTGTGACATAACCTATGTTAGACTTTCTACATTAAATCCTTCACCTTGCAGGTATTCCATAACTTCAGATTTTATTTGTTTAAATTCTACTTTACTAATATTCTATTCTACATTGACCCTTTGTGATTTTATTTTTGTATTGTGAGAATTTCCATATTGCGGTGTCTTTGCCTGTATTTCTTTTCAAATATCTTTGGAGTTGCTTTTTATTGATTAGTTTGGCTTTCTCATTTGCATAAATATTGCACCATATCAGATATCTCTTTTCCATATCCATGTTTCTTTTTTATGCTTTTCAAAAATTTCTAGATTTCGTTCTTTATACTTTCGTACTTCCTTAGGCTGTTCTTTTTCCAAACGTCCCAAAGTTTCTTGGTCTATATAATGTTTTTCACGAATCTGTTGTATTAATGATCACAAATTTGCATTTGAGGCTTTTGAAAGTTTTTCTTCTGCAAATATTTTTCTTTCCTCTAATTTCTCTCTTAATCTTTTTGTATGTCTTCTATGTGGAAATTCTGGGCTTCTTGCATAATAATAGTAACAATACATAATTTCTTTCTTATCCTCAGTAGTCTGTTCTATTATCTTTAGGGCTCTTTTTTGGCCTGTCAGTTTTTTGTAGATTACTACTTTCTTCTACAACAGGGAGGTACATCCTCCCCTGAGCCTGGCCTAACCCAATTGTAGGAATGTTTCCATGTCTTCAGGATTCTACACTGTCATTTTTCCAGTCCTGGCACCAGTGCACCTAACAGAATTGAACACTTTTTTATCCTAGGACTTGTGCACCTAGCTGGCTTTTTTATTTTTAACCTACTTCTGTCTATGATCTATGCTGTATAAAATACAGCCCATCTCTCTCTCTCTCTCTCTCTCTCTCTCTATATATATATATATATATATCAGTGTCATTTTGGTGAGATTTTGTAAAAACAGGGTTCACCTTATGAAGGTACTTGCCAAGATTTGAAGATGAATTCAGTTCCAGCAGTACTACTCTCCTTTGTTCGCTGATTTTATAATCTCTCCATTTGTACATCTAATTTCTACTATCTAGCCTAAATCATTTAGGCATAGAAAATGTTCTTTTAGAAACAGCAAGATATTTCAATAAGGAGAATGTTGGGACCTTCATGATATATTGCAGAAAACCAGTTGAAACTGAAAAAAGAAGAATGATGAAGATTTTCTAACACTAATCAAGTCTAGATGATTTTACAGGTAAAATTAACTCGAGCATGACTTAGGGAGTAGAGTTTTCCTTTAAATTTTCAGTCATACTTGGAACAAGTGCAAAGAAATTTTACATGAGATTGGGAGGTGTGTGTGTGTGTGTGTGTGTGTGTGTGTGTGTGTGTGTGTGTGTGTGTGTGTGTGTGTGTGTGAAAAGGACTGAAATGAGTACATCAGAACACTGTGAAGTAAACTGACAGCGAAGGATTGGGAAATGGTTAAACTAGAATGGCCAGTGGAGTTGATTTCATATTTTAGATTTTTATGTTTCTTTGGAAAATTATCTCTGTCCATCTTAAATTTCTGAATACGAACATAAAAAGGTGATATCTCAAAATGAATATAATATTCACTATATGATTTTTGAAAAAGAAGTTTAAATCCTTCAGTCTCTGAATATGCACATATATTTCTTAGAATGTGTTTGATTTAGTATTACCGTGGTCTGAGAAAAGCTCTTCAGCTCTTTTAAGGTATGGAAATATGATCTTTTTACAAATGTAAAATGAAAACATTTTCAAATATGCAGCTCTGCTGAGTTTTTGTGAGCCTAACTTGAAACTGTTTTAAACTGCTTTTTGTTTTCTGTACTAAAAGCCTTTTCTAAGAAAATCTTTGGAAAGTGCTTCATTATGTGTTACAGTAAAGGCTACATGATTCGATTTATCTTCTGATTGATATTGATCTTTACAGGAATTCACAGTATTGCAAAACTGAAATTAATTTAATAACTGCATGTAGAGAAACTAAGACAGAAACTGAAATTTTCCTGCAGTGTGATTGCTGCTGCTGGGACAAGTTGTAAACAAAAAGTAATGGAGTCTGGTTCATTTTTAAAGAAGCAGTAAAGAACAGTACATTCTTTACATGAACGTAATTGTACAGCTCTGATACATCATAATTAAATCTAAAGTGGAAAGCTGAGATCTTTATTTAAATTCATATCCCCTAAATGTGTTTGATGTCTTTTTTATGACCTTTTAAGAGAACTTGTCTTACACTCTTCAGTATTTGGCAAATTGTCAGTTATTTATGTGTTTATTGCTGTATTTAACACAAAACAGTTCTTGCTATTGTCAAGTGGCAAAGATGGTCTGTGGCAATAAACACGTCAAGTTTATTGCTTGTTGCTTGTTATACATTTTACTTGCTCATTTTTGTATAAACAAATAAAAAGTCAGTGCCTGATTTATACAATACCAAAAACTGATGGTACAGGTCTGCTTCTGGACTAAATTAGATCCATTGTTCTATCACAACCTTTATGTTTACCCTTGTAGATACAAGCAGGTGGCCTAACAGGTCTACTTTATAACGTCAAAATCTCATCAGATTGAAGATGACATCGTCGAGAAGAAATCAGTGAAAACCCACTTCAGTGAAAGACCGGATTTATTTATTTATTTATTTATTTGCATTTGGTTTACCAGGATAGTCCATTGGGCCTAGAAGAACCCATTTTCAATGGAGTCCTGGGGAGAAAAGCTCCTAAAACAAAACAATAATTACAAACAAAAATTACAATCAAAGCTTTTGTTACAGTATGTACAAAAGTACTAGTAGAAACATTGCATTTAAACATACAGTTTCTAAAGCAAAAATGACAATAAAAGTTTTGGTTATACTAATTACAGATAAAATATTTCATTTAACAGAGACAATTTCTGCGATAAAATTGTCATTGTTGTAAATCTAGAGTAGTTGTTTACACATGGATTGATTCCTGCCAAAACCATGTATGGTTAGTATGTTGATGTTCATGGACGCATCGCAACAACTTTCATATGACTGATAAATGAGTACACAGAGTAGGTAGAAGTAGGACGGGAGATGAGCAGTTGGGATTCAGATCAGGATGTATCACAACTTACCCAATGTTTGCAGTGAGACAGATAGTTGAGAGGAATCTAGAGATGAGAAGAGTCCAAGTGACTGTTCTTACATTTGAAGATATCATATGACAAGGTCCCAAGGAGATGATTTGGGCAGTCCTGTGGTGGTTTGAAGTCCAAAAAACAGAAGCTAAAATTAGTGCAAACTATGTACAGGGGACTCAATTACTGAAGTATGAACAGTGTTCAGTCTAACTAAGGGGTTCCCTGTGGGATTGGGTGCACATCAGGGTTCATTTATGTGCCCACTGCTTTTCATACTAGTGATGGGCTACATTAGCAAACAGGTTGATGGGGATAGATCAACAAAGTTGTTGTATTTATTTATTGACAAAAAAGGAGCAGAAATGGAAGTTTAAAGTGTAAACTATATAGTTATGAGAGAAATAATGTTAGCAGTGCAAGTTATGTAGGGTGGCAGCTAGACCATTCCCATTGGGAGGCTAGGTATGAATGAAAAGTTTTTTTGAAGGCAGAGTTAGTAGGGGTAACACGAATGGGTGATGGTAGGGAGTTCCAGAGTCATGCCAGACTAAAGGATAGAAGGTATTTGCCTGGTGGACAAGCTGGTTTGTGTATTTCAAGAAGATTTTGGTTGTTAGACCTTAGTACTCTGTTGGGTAGATGCATTTTAAAGGCAGAGGAGAGGGAGGGACAGATTGAGGGGTTGAAAATAAGCTTGTGGGCCAGAGTGAGTTGGTTATAGATAAGGTGGTTGGGTAGTTCTAGCCAATTTAGTTTGTGGAAAGAGGAACAATGGTGAGTAGAGGACCTCTGGCTAGTGGTGAACTTGGCGATTTTGTTGTAACAACGTGAGAGTTAATTTTTCAGAGATGATTGTAGATTAGTTAGGAGTGGAGATCCATAGAGAAGGGAGGGGATGAGAAAGGATGTAGAGAGGGTGAGTTTAGTGGAGGGTGTAAGATAATGGTATTGACGGTAGAGCATACCTAATTTTTGATGTTTTTTTTATGTTTAGTTGTATGTGGGAATTAAATTTGAGCTGATTGTCAATTTGGACACCAAGTAGCTTGGTCTCTGATACCACTTCCAGAGTTGTATTGTTTTGACTAGAAATACAGAAAGTGTTTGTGTTGTGAGGGGTGGCTTTTGAGGGAGTGAATACCATTAATTTGGTTTTAGAAGCATTGAGTGCTAAGTGATTATTTTTCATCCATTGTTCAGTGGTTGAAAAAGCGTCTTGAGTTAGCTTTAGAAGTAAAGGGGCTGAAGTGGCAGAGCAAATAATAGTTGAGTCGTCTGCATATTGAATGATGTTTGAGAATGGGATGGAGTTGCAGAAGTCATTAATAAAGATGTTGAAGAGGAGGGGGCCTAATATTGAACCTTGTGGAACACCAGTTGGGGTATTAAGGAATGAGGAGGTGGCCTTTTTCCATTTTACTGCTTGATGTCTGTTGGATAAGTAACTGGAGAACCAGTTCAGAGAGGAAAGAGATAGGTTAAGCTTAGAGAGTTTAGCTAGAAGAAGTTTATGGGAGATGGTGTCAAAGGCCTTAGAAAGATCCAGTAGAAGAATAGAAACCATATGACCAGAGTCTCAGGCTTTATTTACTGTTTCCAGGAAGGAGAGGAGGGCTGTCATAGTACTGTAGCCTGGTCTGAAGCCATGTTGTGTGGGAGTTAGTAGGTTGTTATCAATGAGGTATGGTAGGAGTTGTAGTTGGATACACTTTTCAAGGAGTTTGAAGATGGGAGACAAGATAGCGATGGGACGAAAGTTGGAGACATTGTTATTGTTACCTCCTTTATGTAAAGGTATGATAAAGGCCTTTTTCCAAATATGGGGAACTGTGCTTTCTTGGATAGAGCGGTTGATTAAGATACTTATGGGGTAGACAATGGCTTCAGCAGCTATGCTGAGGAATTGTGAAGGAATATTATCGGGAGCATTTGAACCAGACTTCAGTTTTAGGAGGAGTTTTTTTATGGTAGTAGTGGATATGGGTTTTAGTGAGAAATGTGGAGAGTGGGGGGAGGGGATATTTGGAGGTGGGAGAGATGAGGAGGGAGGGAGAGTGGAGTGGGTGGTGAAGGTTGTAGAATTGGAAGATGGGATAGGTAGTGTACTAGTGTTTGAAGATGGAAGGTAAGAAGATGAGGGTGGAGGGAGTGGAGATGTTGGAGAAAGATGAGGTTAGTTTGGAAATAGAATCAATGAAGAAGGAGTTAAATTGAGTAGCCAGGTCTATGTCAAGAGTGTTTGGATCGGTAGTGGGGGTGTCTGGTTTACTGGGATTAAGGAGAGTGGAGATAATTTTCCAGAATTTTTGAGGGTTTGTTTTATTGTTGTTTTGGAGTAAGGAGAAGTAGTTTTGTCTGTCAGTGGTGATGAGTTTCTTTACTTTATTTCAAAGTGTTTTGTATTCATTGTAGATGAGGGGGGTTTTATTTTTATGGTAGTGGTTCCAGAGTTTGTCTCATTGCTGCATTGTAGCAAGTGTATTTTTTGTAAGCCATGGGGCAGTTTTGGTTTTTATTTTTTTTGTTCTTAGGGGAGCATGATGGTTTAAGAGGTTTAAGAAGGTAGTGTTGAAATGGGTGACTGCATTATCTAGAGGAAGTGTTTTTAGAGTATTCCAATTTATTGCCTTTAGAGAGTTAATGAAAGCTGTAGGGTTAAAGTTTTTTAGGTTACGAGTAGTAATGAAGTTATGGGTATGATGAAGGGGTGAAGGGAGACGGTGTGTAAATGTGGGTAAGTGATCACTAAGAGGATCAGGAAGAGTACCACTGTTAGAGAAGTAGTGGGGGTGAGAGACTAGGATCCAGTCTAGGATACTGCCATTGGGCAGGTTTTTTGAGGGGCGGGTTGAAGAATTGATGAGCTGAGAGAATTTGTAGAGGTTAATGTTAAGTGGGTTTGAGGGAGACTGAATGGAGGCCCAATTTATATTCATGTCTCCTAGGATTATAGTTTTGTTGCTGATGTTAGTGGAGAGCCAGAAGAGGATGTCTTCAAGTGTAGAAATATTATCACCAGGAGGGATGTAGATGGAGGCTATACATATATGCTTGAGCTTGTTGATTTGTAGTAGTATTAGTAGTAATTCAGCATTGTTAAAGTGGGGAGTGGGTTTATTATAGGGAGTAACTAATAGTGAGGATGAGTATAGTAGAGCTATACCACCCACTTTTTATGAGATCTGTCTTTTCTAATAATAGAATAGTTGGGTGGGATTATTTCAGAGTCTTTTATGTGGGGTTTTAAACATGTTTCAGAGATGGATAGGATGTCAGGTTTGTTGTGTGTGAGTCAGGCATGCAGGTTTGGAATTTTGTTGACTATGCTTTGGGAGTTTAGAGCAGTAGATAATATGGACTTGTTAGTAGTTTGTGAGGAGGGGGGACCTGGGTTAGGATGGATATCTCCTGATTGTAGACTGGTAATTGGGTATAGGATGAAGTTAGGGAGGTAACTTGAGAGTTTAGAGTATACATTGGACTTGATTATGATACTGGAAGACTTTCTAGTAATTATGGGAGTGAAATATCTATGTGAGGTAAGAAGTTTATATTGAAAAAGTAGATGGATATTTATAGGATATAGGTGTGGCGAAATTGGGGTGTGTGAGTGTTGGAGAGGTATGTTCAGATGGTTAGTTGTTTGGAAGGATTGGGAATAATAGATAATATTGGGATGGGTAAGGTGGAAAATATAGGAACTCAGTAGGAGTAATAGTAGTAGAAAGGAGATGTAAATAGGTTTTTAAGCATAATGTAATGGGGTTGTTAAGAGTTGTTATGTAGTTACTAAGCTGTTTGAAAATGCAAGAGTGATGATATTTATTTTGGAGCAGGTAAGGATTATAAAATTAAAGAAAGTAGTGGGAAACAGAGTATTGTTTGTTGTGGTGGTGGTTTTGGGGTGTTTGTTAGTGAAGTGATTAGAGGTGAGAGTGGGTGGGGTAAGGGAAGTGATTAGAGGTGAGAGTGGGTGGGATAAGGGAATGGGTGGTTCCAGGAAGAGGGAGCTTGATTGGATAATTTGAGTAGTGGGTATGGTTTGTAGAGGATAAAGGTAGAGGTGATGGGGTCGGGTGAGATTTGGGGGCAGGGTAGGGAGCAGAGTGAGCTCATAGGGCGAACGGACCAGGTTCAGCCAAGGAAGGCAAGGGAAGATCAAGAACCTATCAGTGGAGTGAGGATTGCAACAGGTAAGTACAGGGGACAGGGGTATAGTCGGATAGAGTGGGCTACAGTGATTTAAGAGAGGAAAGTAAGATTAGGGCTTTGGTGTTTTAAGGGGAAGAAGGTAAAGATTAAGCAGAATACAAGAGAGTTATTAGGGTGGAAATAGATTAGTGGGGAGAGGGCGCCATCTAGTGGCCAGATGCTGAGATGCAACTGTGCTCCACAGAGGCTATCTAAGGGGTAGATTGAATAAGGAGAGGAGGAAGAGGACAGTGTAGGTCAAGGGAGCTAGGAGAGGAGGAAGGATGGCTGTACAGAAAGTAGAGGAAGGGTTGACTGCTGGCTTCTTGGCAGGGAAGCGTTCACAACACCTAGCAGGGCTAAATAACTATAGTAGAGTAGGTTTAGCAAATGATGCACATACTTCCTTGGTTCCTTCAAGGGGAGGCTTGGTTCAAGTCCAATAGAGGGATGAGCAGCAGAGTTTATAGTATTGCTTGGTGGATTGGATGAGCTAGGATTAATTGTAATGTAGGTCTGGGCGTCCACACAGGCGTATCCACAGTGGGTAGAACAGGGCCTAAAAGCTGGAGACAGGAGAGAAGGAGGGAGAGAAATGGTGATTTAGTAATAGGGAGACACAATATTTAACAACTGTTATATGGTTCCAAGGATGTAGAGAGCAGCATGAGAGTAGAGAGTTTAACAATTAAGCAAGTAGTTAGTATCAGGAAAAAATGCAATTTAGAGTGGTTACACAGTTATTTCTATAGCTTTTATACAAATATCTAAGAGACACCACAATCAACAATGCAACTAAGTATACCTGATACAGTATAATGTATGAATTAGAGTATGTATCTAAAATACACTGGCAAATGCATGAATTTGTATATATATCTAAGATACATTGGCAAGGATTGACAAATATCTTATCAGGTTAAGTAACCAGTAACACCAAATGTCACAAAAACGAAACCACACCATCCCTAACCAACTCTGAGATCACACTACAATTGGGAAAAGGGCAAACTTCACCTTATTGGCCAACAGGTTACTTACCCTGGGAATACATTCGCCGATTGGGTGCTTTGCTGAAATGAATTTTCACTGATTTTGTCTTGATGATGTCGTCTTCGATCTTTTGGGATTTTGATATTTTCAGGTAGACCTGGCCTAACATTTTTGCTCTTCTCTTTCTACTTTGTGTTATAGCTGTTTAAAAATAGAAAATATTACTTACCTAATTATGGAATATAAAAATGCTTTGACAGGCTAATATTGGAAGATCTAAGGCCTATTGGATTTGTATGATAGTCATAGATAACCCCTATACAATACCCCGCACCCACAATGCACCACCCTTTTTTCATCTGTCCCAAGAATACTAGAACAAGTTTAATCTACACTACTATTTATAGGTTCATAGGTTTATACTTGTTTAATGATTGCCAGGGTCTTTACAAGCCTAGCCATGCAATCCAAACCACTTTTGTCCCAGAGTTCCTTGGATGCCTATATAGTAGAGTATGTTAGTAAAGAAGTAGCTAAAGGTTGTGAGGGGGTTATGTTACTTGACGATCAATTTCTTTACTGTCAACCTCTGTCCATCAGAGACAAGGGGGCCGGGGATGAATTTGTGATTTTCTGCCCAATGATCAAGATTTCTTTTGAATAGGGTCAGGAATGAACTCTGCTTCAAATAGATGCAGAGCTTATTCCATAACATGGGGATCCTTTGAAACACATATTGGTCTCTCCTGCATGTTCTATTTATGTCACAGGCCAAGTTCAGGTCCCTGGATCTAGTGTTTATTGTGCTGTTTATTTTCTAGCTGTACAAGAGATCCATCAGAGCTGGATCTGAGGATGCCTTATGTGTCAGGCATAGATCACCTCTCAGTAACCAGTAGGAGACTGAGAAAAGAGATAGGGCCTTAAGTTTATCTGTGTAGGACAGGGTAGTGGTACTCTGGATTCTCCTGGTGAGGAACCTTTGAGGATGTTCCAGCTGCTGCAAGTGCCTGGGTAGGTACATTCCAAAGGGGGCATTGTACATAATGATGAGTCTGACAAGGGCTGACTACAGGGGTATTATAACTTCCTTGGACCTGGATGCCATGCTCTTGCTCATGACTTGGGCAACATAGAATGATTTTCTTTCTGTTGGGGCTACTTGTTGGCTGAAGGTCAGATTACTGTCCACATATGTTCCTAAATCCCTAACTATCTGATCAACTCCTAGGGGTATTTTATTAATGGAGTAATTAACTTGGGTGGATGATTTCTCAAAAGGCAGTATAAAGCATTTCTTTACGTTGAGTTTTAATCTGAGGCTTTGGCAACAGTCATTTGTTTGTGTTAGACCCTGTTGTAGAATGTTGCTGTCATGGGGGGAATTTATGATAGCTCTCAATTTACAGTCATCTGCGAACTTCGTGAGCTAGAGGCCTTTGACATTAGCCATTACTTTCAAGAAGCAGATGCCAAACAGGAGAGAGTCTAACATGGAGGTCTGAGGTATTCCGCTGGTGATCGGTCTTCTTGTGAAGATGGTCTCACTGAATCTGACTTATTGGGTCTTATCTGTGAATTTATTCCTAGTTCTGAAAGTTTGTCAACAATACCTGGCCAGGTCAAGGTAAGTGGTATGCAGTGCTTTCCCCTCAACCATAGCATTGATGACCCATTAGAAGAAGTCTACCAGGTTGAGTAAGCAAGACCTTCCCATAACAAAGTCAAACTGGGATGGGTCCAGTGTCTGTAACTTGCCAATGTCCTTGTTGCCTATTGCCTCTTCCAGTGCAGTCTAATGGTCCAGTGCTTTCTCTGTGTAAACATGATTGGATATCTGACATAAATATATTAAATGTAATAGGTACTATTGCTGAGATTTGAGGGATCCCACTGGTTACAAACCGATTTTCAAAGAGATCCGCTCTGTCACCCTTTTTCCTCCATTGTCCCACTGAAAGTCTGCCAATTTCCTTTTCATTTCGTATCTGCTTTACCAGTTCTGTTCACTCTTATGACCTTTTATTTATTGTTTATTTACTAATGTATTTATTTCCATGTGTTATACAGGATAAAGTATCGATCGAGCCAGACCTTTTATAAACTCAACACTGTCTAGCTAACTGACTTGCTTAGAGTTACACAGTAGGCAAAGGTAGGCTGAGAGAGTCAAACCCTGGCTATAGGAAGCTTATAGCCTTAGTCTTGTGCAGTAGCTTCCATATTTCTCACCAGTTCCTGTGATGCAAACTACCAAAGACCTTGTCGAAGTCCAACTATATGATGTCCACAAGGTCTCCATTGCCCACGTCCAGGAATACCCCGTCACTGTACTTTATTAAGTTGGGTTTGGAAGATCTCATTTGCATGATGCCCTGCTGTTGCTCACAGATATGAGAACCAATATTCCACAATGCTACAGCTTGCCCCATAGGGCTTTAGCTAGTCTTTTCTGCAATGGATGTAAGACCGACAAATATGCAACTTTCTGACTCTTATTGATCTGCCTTTGTGCAGATGTACTGCTGTCATCATCTTTCAGTTCTGGGAAATCACTCCAGGATTTTAAAGACAGAGGGTGTAGGTTTACTGGTGATTCTTCCAAGTCCTTAAGCTTTAGGAATATTATATTATCCAACGAACCCCATGTTTCCATTTTCCATTTTCTGTAGCTATTTTTCTACTAAACCATCATTGTCTCCATCTATGCACATTTAAACTTCACATTCAGGAAACCTGCTGTTTTATTTCCCAGTGAATATAGGCAGAAATAATTAATTTAGGCTTTCTGTATGACCCTCAGTATTCTCAAACTCTTCAAATTTTCCAGGTGCTCAATGTGACTCTAAAATTCTCAGTGTTTCCTCAGTCTATCTCAGAAGCATTTATTTTGGTTATCTTTCTATTTTGTCTTGTAGTTTCCTTCTCTAAACCTTCCTTGGCCTGACAGATGACCTTCGCAGCATATTGCCCAGTATCCCTATAGGACCTCCATCCATTTGTAATCCTTCCATATATCCTAATTTTCTTAGTTATTGCATCCTCTTCTCTGTCTTCAAGTGGGCTTTCTGTTCTTTCCATATTTCAAATTTCTTCTAACAGAGTTTGTTTATTTCCTCATTCCTTCTTTTTTACTTCTCCCAGCTCTTCCTTTACTACTACTTCCTGGTACCCAGCATGGTATTTCCCACAGCTCTTCCTTTACTACTACTTCCTGATACTTGGCATGCTATTTCTCACTGTGCTTCCTTGGTGCTGGACTCAACACTGGTACAGTCCCAGTCACAGCATTTAGTTCTTGCTACTTCTCCCATTAGTACTCCCAAAACTATGAACCGCACAATGACATGGTAATTACTGCCCAATGGTTATCTCATTTTGCCCTTTGCACCACATTCTCATTGGTAAGAGCATGGCTGAGGATGCTTCCTTTCCTTGTGGGTACCTGCACTTGCCGTCAGATCCAGCTTAATCTAAAGCATCTGCTATTTTCCTTTTTTAACCTGGCTGTGGGCTAGTCACAGTCTGCTGTTGTAAGGCTTACATTTTCCATGCTTTCCCAAGCAGCAGAAAGCACCCCTGTGCTGCCAGGCTATAACTTATTCCACACCTTTCAGTCCCGAAACATGGACCGAAGCTCCAAAGGCGGTGGTGTCTCCATATTCATAAAGGAATTACACACCTAAAGACTATTAGCCTAACATAATGCATCTGAAATACTTCAGGTGCAACTAACATTAGGTAAGATGGTGATCCAGGTCATAGCCTGCTATAGGTCCCCAACCATGTCCCTAGACTCTCATGCCATGTTCCTAAGCACCCTGAAATCTATCAAGGTCCAACCCAACACTCTCTTACTAGGTGACTTCAACTACCCCTCCATCAAATGGGAAAACTACTCAAGCACCAATACACTGGCCCAACGCTTCCTGGAATTCATCAATTCCAGTGCCCTGGACCAGCTCATTCTGACCTCACTAGAGTAAGCAATTTCCTTGGCCTGGTTATTACTAACATGGGCGAATGTTGCTCTATGCCAATAGTCAATCTCTCCCTGGTCAGATCCTACCATAAACTAACCACCATGGAAATCCACATCTCACCCACACACCCCCGCAAAGGTAACCACCCTGAAAAACTTCTCCAAAGCTGACTTTGGACTCCTAAAACCAGAGGTGGCTAACTTCACAACACCCATGCCAATGGAAAAAAGCTGCATGACTGCCGAATCATACAGCAATGCACTGCACGAACATGTACATAAATGCATGGAACTAGCCATACCCAACAGAACCAAGACGCTCTCCTCCAAAAAAAGTAAGCCAATCTGGTGGTCCCCTGCCATTAATATACTTTACAACAGAAGGAAGAAACTGTTGCAGAAAAAGGTGAAGTCCCAAGACTGGAAAAAGTCCCTTATTAGCCTCAAAAAAGATGAGATCCCTCATCAAATCCTCTAAAGCCAGCTATGAAGGCAGAATTGTGGCAGACACTAAAAACAATCACAAAGCCTTCTATAGCTATATCAAGAACCTGCACAGCAATAACCTGATTTCTTCTGAGTACTGAGCCAACAGATATTGCCAACATACTGGCCGACAGATTCAGTGCCAACTTTACTCCTCCCCAAAGGACCAATCACAGTACTGGAAGAATGCCAGGCCCCCAGCATTACTGCTGCACAGGTTAAAACAACACTGTCCAAGGCCAAGAATGCAGCTTCTATGGGACCCAATAATATCCCTGGCTGTGTTTTACATGAACTACAGAGTGAACCTGCACTTTACCTGTGTGCCCTGTTCAATCACAGCCACAACTCAGGCTTTGTCTCTACCAAATGGTGCAATGCTACAGTCATCCCTCTCCACAAAGGAGGAGCAACTACAGACCCTGGGAACTATTATCCCATTAGCCTGATGAGTCTGATATGCAAAGCTATGGAATGCATCATCATGGACCTAATAAACAAGGCTTTAGGGAATCTCCAGACTCTGGATCCCACACAATTTGGTTTTATGAAGGGTAGATCATGCCTGCTCAACTTGGTCAACTTCTTTGAGTCAGTCACCAGAGCTGTGGATGAAAGCAAGATGGTTCATAAAGCCTACCTTGATCTGGCCAAGGCCTTTGATATATTTCCCACTCAGGAATCATAGAAAAACTCACTAAGCTAGGCATCTACCCCTATATCACTAGGTAGGTTGCAAACTGGCTAATAGGTAGAACCCACAGTGTGAAAGTAGCTGACTCCAAATCAGACTGCTGAGCAGTCACAAGTGGAATTCCACAGGGTTCGGTCCTGGGTCATCTCCTGTTTGGTATCTACTTCTCTGAAGTCCAGGCCAACACAAAGGGACTCTGGCTGATAAAGTTCACAGATGATTGCAAGTTGGGAGCTATTATTAACTCCCCGAGTGATGTTGACATCCTACAGAAAGGCCTCACTGAGACCAATGACTGGTGTCAGAACCATGGCCTTAAGCTCAATGCCAAAAAATGTGTCGTCATCCCCTTTGGGAAAAACCCAGTTCCCATGAATTACCACATTGATTGTAGTCCACTGAACACAGAAGGTGTTATAAGAGATCTGGGAACACAGGTTAACAGCAATCTCTCTTTTGACCACCACATTACCACTGTGGTCAGAAAGTCCTTATATGTGGCACATGTCATTACTAAAGGTTTTGCATCCAGGAAAAAAAGAGGTCATTGTCTCCTTCTACTCTTCCCTCATTAGGCCAGTCATTCAGTACAATGCCCCATTTGGCATGTACCTCACTAAACACATGCAACAACTGGAGAGGCCACAAAAGTACCTCACAAAGAGGATCCTAGCCCTTAAATATTTGTCTCATATGGGCAGACTAAAAAAACTCCAACTATTCTCTATCTCATATCGCCTACTTAGAGGCGATCTCTGCTCAACTTACAAAACCATATCTGATCCAGCACTGTTAGAAATGCTACATCTAAAGAAATCCCAGTCCCTCCGCACTACATGCTCCACAGACCTCAGCCTCATTACCACAATCAACAGAACATGCTGGAGGGACAGGTTCATAACCCAGAGACTGCTCATGCTATGGAATAGACTTCCCATACGTGTCAAGCAAAGCACCTCACTAGCCCTTTTCAAGAGAAATCTTGATGGGTGGATGGGAAATGGAAAATTCACCTCAGGGATCACTCCAGTGGCTTTACTTGACAGAGGCACTGGGAACTAAGGTCAGGTGGCATGATGCCAGGGTAATCCCATGGGCTAGGCTTGTAAAGGCTCCAGAGCCATTAGCCTAGTACACACCTATGAACCTATAAACCTATGAACCTTGTGTGCCCAGAAGTACATGCAACCCTCCACATCCTCACGGGAGAGGGGAGTGGCACACCCCCCTCAACCCCCTCCCATTTCCAACATTGTTTCTTCAATATTAAGCCTCTAGTCAGTAAAGTGAATGCTGGAAGGACCACTGTAGAGTAGGAATTTAAATTATTCTGAATAGAGGAGGATACTATATTTTTTTACAGTTTTCTTTCGATTTAGGAAGGAGTTAAGATGGTGAGGCAGTTAATATAGGAATTCAGCTTATCAGTGCAAGAGTTCTTTATGGCAAGACATGGGCAGAGCTTTGGACATGCAGTTGTAGTATTATAAGATCAGGTTCAGATGAAGGTTTAGTTAGTGTAGTTTTTAGAATATTTAACAACTTCAAGGGCATCTGGTGAGCTGCTTATTTAGAGGCACAAGAGAAAAGCTAGAGTTAGAGATTGTAAGATTTTAACTGCATGAGAAAGACAGCTCAGGGTAGTCTTAGAGGAGATACACCATTCAGACCAATGCAGACACTGAGATCATAGCTTGCCTTGATTACTGCAGAGTCTTTGATTGGCAGGTTAAGCCTAGATAGTTTTGAACATCGCAGATTTTGACATCCTAGATGAAACATCTCACAGTTAATTCCTGAAAAGACTATCAGTCTGAGCTTTTGTCTAATATATTCAGTATAAATGTCCAAAGATATTGCTGTATTCAGTAGAGATACAGGACTTTAATCAAAAGGTTACTCAAGGTTCATTCTCACATCTGTTTACTTTGCGTTTTGGGGATGCTGAATAGGGAATGAGTGAGTTAGAAAAGAAGGCATATATTCTGTTAGGATTATGATGCTGGTGAGACTGAAACAAATTGTTAGAAGATGGAAGAAACTGAAGTTCCCAATGTATTTTTTTTTTGCATGAGATGGAACAAAGAGTTAAGAAAAAATACATATATGACTGAGATAGATGGTTATGGACAACAGACAGGTTGTAAATACAAATTGACCGTTAGAGATAGAACTGTATCAACATTTCCTAACAGATTGTGAGAAAAGAAAGAAAGAAATGCAGAAGATACGCTGTGTACTTTGAGGAAAAGGTAGAGGGTAGACTGGAGATTGTGAGGATTCTTACAGATGAAGTAAGAAACAGAATGTTGAGATTATTACATGGAATATACGACCTGTAATAACAAGGTAAATAAACTAATGTAATCTCTTTTAATGCATTGTTAAGACATGTTGGTGTTGTATTGGTAGTGTTGTAAAAAACAATAAAAAGTATTTGAAAATAGAATGTGGGATGTGAAGGATGTAGAAGCATTTACTAATAACTTGATACCTCCCAGGCTTAGACAAAGTGGCCATAGATTCTAATCAGTAAAAACACACATTTTTATTTTCACGAATTTAAATTTTAGGGATTATACCTGTGCTTGTAACATTCATTTTCATTACTGTGATTCTGACAACATTTTCATGGTATCTTTTTAAACCAAATTAAATGTGATTCTAAATATAGCACACTGAATGAAACAAACTCACTACTTTTGATGTAGTAAATGTAAGAATAAATATACATTGCAGTAAATACAATACAATACCTACAATACAAACCCCACGAAAGTCCAGAGTTTTTCAATACCTAGATAATCTAAATTTTATAATGTTATAGTATTTTTCTTGTAAAAATGGAAAATCAGTGTTCTTCACAATGGCTCATGCAGTGCTCACCTGCAGGAAAAGGGGTCATGTTGGACCTGATAATGTATTTACCTATTGATAATATTTATTTATTGCATTTATTGAAGGCCAGGGGAGAAAAGCTCCATATACATAAAACATTTTAAAAGTATATTACAGTCGAGTTAGCATGATAATTAGGCAAAAGATGTGTTGGGTAAAATATTTCATAGCTACATACAGACATACAAAAACAAACACATCGTACATAATCAGCATCTTACAATGTGCTCAATATATTACAACGGAAATTAGTCAGTAAATGTCAAAAGCCATTTACTATTTGCGTGTTCCAAAATAGTAGCAATGTAATAGGTTCCAAAGTAGTTGTACTTAGATCATCAGGAAAGCAAATGGGGTAAAGGCATTTGTGGAGGAAATCTTTACATGGGTGGGTTTGGCATAATGGTTAGGTCTTTAGCTTATAAACACAAAGTTCAGGGTTTGAGTATGACCTGGGTTATTGGCTAGGTATATCCATCTGTGAAGCTATGAAGAGAACTTGAAAGTCTGATAAAGAGGGGAAATGTACCAAGAGTAGACTATACATAAGTGATGGTAAGAAGGAGCGAGGATTAAGAAGTAGAAACTGTAGACAGGATATTAGTCAGTTAGTTGGGATAGAGCATTAACACAGTCTAGTTTTTAGCAGATGAGCATGGATGTTTTTCTTAAAGCTAAGCTTAATGTCTGCTTCCCTAAGTAGGCTGAGTATGGCATTCCATATCTTGAAGATATAATTTCTTGGAGATATCGAATACATTATTATATCTCTACTTCAAGACCTGCTGGCATGGAACTTGACATTAGACTGTAAAGTCTAAAAAAAATAAGCCAGTGTTCTTGTACAGAAAAGGTTCCTGTGTGTACACTGTGAATCAAAGGTCGGTTACTGGCAAAAGTATTTTCCAGAATGGCATAAGCATTTGCAACCATTATACATAAAACTGCAGGTAAATCTGTCTGGAAACTAGACTGTATGGCCATGTGTTTAGACAATAAATATATGGTAAGTTTATGAAGCAGCCTGTAATCAGCACATTGGTGTTGTTTGCATAAATTTTGCCTCACAATCCCAGGGTCTGGGGTTCAATCTTGACCTCAGATAATTGCCTGTGTACAGTTGCAAGCCCTTCCTAATGCCTGCATAGATTTTTCTTTAGGTCCTCTTGTTTCCTGTCATAAAAAACATACTGTTTTACAGTCTGTAAATAAGAGATATTTGCCTCAGTATTTGGTAACAAAGTAAGAGCAAACACCTTATTTTATGGCAGTCTGAATGGTTTCACTTTTTCAAGTGGTACCTGCGATGTAGGAAACCTGGTTCTGGTTCTGAACAGCAAGCTCAGCCATTAAGGGAGCTGGTTTGGGGGGGGGGGGGCAGAAGTAGAATGAATATAAGTACTTCACCAATGGTAATATTATATTTACCCTTGCCTTTGTGGTCTGGATCATGACTGAAATGAGTCTCTAAATAAACAGTTCAAATGAATCAAAAACATGGCACTTTGAACTTAAGCAGTTACCATGCATTGTTAAAGAGTTTGAATAATGTATGAGGAAGTCAGTTCAAACCTATGGACAATTAATGAAGGACTCACAGAGGATTTGTAGTGGGAGTGGGTATCCATTAGAGTTCAGCCCACTGCTGTTCATACTGGTGATGGACTACATTAGCAAACAGGTCATACAGGACAGATCAACAAAGCTGCTGTATGCAGATGACGTGGCATTACAGGCAGACTCTGAGGAAGAACTTCAGCAAAGGATAGGGGAATGAAATGCAAAACTGAAGGCACACGGAATGAAAGTGAGTACAGATATCACGGTTGTAATGGCAGCAAATGGGGGAAGTCACAAGAAGCTGATAACTGAGATAGAAGGGAACATAGCGGAACAGGTTAACAGCTTCAAGTATTTGGCAGGTGTGGCTGAGGAGAAAGGAAGTCTGAATGATGATGTCAAAACTATAATCAGAGGGGCTGCAACCCTCTAGCACAGAGTGTCAAGGGTAATGTGTGACAGAAGAAGCTGAAAAGTAAGATGTACAAATAGTGATGTGACCCAGATGCAGCTAGTGACTGCAAAGCAGTGGGGGGGGGGGGGTACGCAGGAAGCAAATGAATGGGTGGAGCTAGCTAACTAGAATGGGATGAGGCTCTATTACTACAGGTCATTGACCAATATTTGTAGTCAAACAACAGATGGGGTCATTCACTTTTTTTCTACAGACTGCCTTAGTATGTACTCAGTCATTATTGGTATTTTAATGAATATATTCACCTCAGATATCTGACTGCAATCAGCAAGGCCTGCCTTAGGTTATATGGTGCCCTAGACAAAGGACTTCATGGGGGCTTCTAATGCACATTTATTCCCCTGCACCTCCCCAGTGTCTTTCCCCCATTTTTACCCTCAACATTTGGGCAGATTACTTCTTTCTTGTTTTTTTTCACACGTTGTCTTACTTGTTAGCTCCTTCTTGTGCTTTTAAGACAGTTTAACTGGCAACGACTGTGTTGTAATAAATTTGGAGGAAATGGCTGAATTAAGACAGGGGACTGGGGCTAATAGGTCCCCAGAAGTCATAGGTTTCTGGATGCTGTGAAAATCATCTTATGCTTTTTTACAACTTTTTGTTCTAATGATGGCCTGAACAAAATCACTGGCAAGGAAAGGAATTCAGTCTCATTTTCTCTTTCATGGAAAATAAGTTTTGTCTAAATGTTAATGTTCAAAACCAACAAAACAGTAGGCACCAACAAACTAAGAAGATAAATATTTGCAAGGATATATAAATCCTGTCTGAGAATAGTGCCTGCTTTCCTACCCCTCCAAAAAAGATAGTTACCATCTTTGTACCCCTCTGGTGTTAAATTGGAATGAAAGTAAAAACACAAATGGCCAGAGGCATATATAGTACAGATGACGGTCTGTGAGAAGAAACCAAAGCACATGGATAAAATCCACACAAAGACAGGGAGGGAGTACATGCAGACTCCATGCAGAAGGCATCACTAGGAAAAACTCTACCGGAGAACCAATCAGTATTAGATGGCAACACTACTCTGTACAACAATCTACAAATGATCACTTGCTAGCACAAACATCCTGCCCAGACTGCCAGAGATGGCCATTTACTGAGTACAATGCTGATGTCTGACTGTGATGGAAAGTGAAAGCAATTATAGCCATCTTGTTAATTTTTAGATAAACTGCAACTCCATCATATGCACATAGTCATCTTCATCACAGACAGCCCCATACTCAAGAATTACAGCTACTTTATTGACTATGCACCTCAGATATCTAATTGTGTGACAAATAGACCCAGTAATATATTCTAGCTGGCTTCACACAAATGCAAATTGCTTCTGCAAAGCCAGAATAATGCTTAAATTCAACCAATGACAACAGTGTTGATCACTGTCAACCACAGAGAGCCCCGACCAGCATTTAAAGCCAATTATACTGACTGTATATACCTCAGATATCAGAGCATAATAAAAAATAATAACTACTGTAATTTCAGCCTCCTACATGTACACACACACACACATTAGTGTCTGACATGTTACCTGTCTGTCCAATACCCTTAGTGTCTGAAATGTTACCTGTCTATCCCATACCCTTTGTGTCTGACATGTTACTTGTCTATCCAATAACCTTAGCAACTGGCATGTTACTTGTCTATCCCATACCATTAGTGTCTGACATGTTACCTGTTTATCCAATAACCTTAGTGACTGACATGTTACCTGTCTATCCCATACCATTAGTGACTGAAATGTTACCTGTCTATCCAATACCCTTTGTGTCTGACATGTTACCTGTCTATCCAATAACCTTAGTGACTGACATGTTACCTGTCTATCCCATACCTTTAGTGACTGACATGTTACCTGTCTATCCAATGCCCTCAGTGACTGACATGTCACTTGTCTATCCCATACCCTTAGTGACTGACGTTACCTGTCTATCCAATACCCTTAGTGTCTGACATGTTACCTGTCTATCCAATGCCCTCAGTGACTGACATGTCACTTGTCTATCCCATACCCTTAGTGACTGACATGTTACCTGTCTATCCCATACCCTTAGTGACTGACATGTTACCTGTCTATCCCGTACCCTTCTTGACTGACATGTTACCTGTCTATCCATTACCCTTAGTGACTGACTTGTCAATCCCCAGTATTTCCATCTCATTCTCATGACAGGCCTTCCTATCACTAAAATGTTTATGCTTGACTTTCTCTCCATTTCTCCACCTAAGTTAACCCTCTGAATGATTGCACTTCCTAGGCTTTGCCTACCTCATGCCATGCTTGGACTGTCTTGTGTTCTGTTTCACTCATCGTTTCCTTATTCACTAAAGTTCTCCTGCTTGCCTTTCTTGCTGTTACCCACATTCCTCTTCTACCATTCTCATTCACTCCCTGCCCACTTCCTTCCCCTTTCCATCTTGTCAGTTATGTTAAGCTCTGCATTATCCATGTTCATACACTCCTGTTGGATTCTGTCCGCTCCTTCTCTCTGTCTCTTAGGTGCCTCACTCTCCTACTTGGCCTGCTACATTATTCCTGCTACCTTCTAGTTATCCAGACTTCTTATAATACTGTCCTCATTACCACACCCTCTGGTCTTCATCCTATGTATCCTAAATACCTCTGCCGATTATCTCATGTTCTTCACCTTCCTACAAAGTAGCAGCCATCTTACAGCACTATGCACATCGCACTCAGTTTTCCTTTTTTCCTTATCTTACTGAAAAGCTCCTTTACATCTGGTTAACCCACTTCCTTAGCTCTACTATCATACTTCACAGCTCACTAAGCTTCCTCTCCAGGGTCCCTGTTCCCATACAAGAGAAATCCTTCTATAGGTCCCCTACTACAACGCCAGCCCACACCCTCAATAACCCCTTCTCCACCTCTTTTTCTAATCTATGACACCTATTGTATTTTCTTGTAGCCCCCTTGAATTTTCTATTACTTCTGTGTTACTCCATGCTAACCTGCTCTATGATGTGCTATGCTGCTGAGCTGCATGCTTGTTGATAGAGATTTGACATATTAATAAATGGTAGGGGGATACTTAATTAGTACATTCTGCATCTTGTTGTAGTCTGCTTACTCCTGATTCATAGATAGAAATCCAAAGATATCAGCCTTATATTTAGACCACTGCTAGGCTCTCAGTGCATGTTTTCCTTTGATAGATTTGTTCATCATAAAGATCTCTGATATGCTCTCTGCTGGTGAAGGGTCTACTGATTGTGTGACCCACTTGTCATAAACCTTATTTCTTAAATTTACAGTACAACATTATTCCATTATTGCACAGAATAAACACACACACACACACACACACACACACACACACACACACACACACACACACACACACACACATACACACACAAACACACATGTACACATACAAACACACAGATGTACACTGCACACACATACATGCATACTTGCATGGGCACACATGGGCGTGCACACACAATTCCATATTCCTTTATACTGACTACTTTTGTTTTACCTTTCAGTATGGTGTGCATTTTATTCATTTCTAATTTTATGTTTTTTGTGGTGTTTATCACACTTCATGCTGTTAGCTACAGTATAACATATCACGAGAAACAGTTATCAACAGATAACAAGCTGTTGCACTCATTACTGTAGATACTTAGGCTGGGTTAAATGTATGCATGTATCACGTTATCTGAAAATGAGAATGTGATAATTATTTGCAGCTTCACAGCTGTGACATAAGTGGTTGCTCATCACACTGTCAAACAGACATTTCATAAATTCTCACGTAGGTTCAAAATGCAGTTCCCGTACTTTGTTTTCTCAGGCTTCTAAAAGACAGTGAAATTATTTGCAACAGTAGTGCTAACTTATGAGCGTGATCCAAAAATGTGAACTCTAGTAAATGCATTAATAAATTGATATTGATTTTCAATATAACTGTATTATAGAGAGAGATACATGCACTACACACACACACACACACACACACACACACACACACACACACACACACACACACACACACACACACACACACACACACACACACACACACACACACACACACACACACACACGCACACGCACACACACTCACACTTCCATATGGACAGGAAAAAGAAGGAGAAGTAAAACATTACAAGACAGTCATCATCTTATGAGAAGAAAATAAAATGCAAATCTTAGACATACTATGAAAATGGAATGCAGTACATGTTAAATGTAGCATTATGTTACATCATTTCTAGGTGTTGCTGTTTTATCGCTATTATGCACTTTTTACTTTTACACTTAGTTCACTGAATGAATTGCACCTTAAATTATTGCCCACAGATATGAAGATCTACATTTTTGTTAGGATATTTGCAGTCAGTTATGCATACAGTATAACACAGTTTGGAGGACTCCCTGCTCCTCTGTTTCAAAGAAGCTGAACTACCCTCAAACTGCACACCCTGGATGTGCCACTATTACTTATCTCTTTAATACATGAGGAGACATACAGCCTTTAGACTTTGTGCTATCATTGTTTAATGATTTTTTAATGATATGGGTACATAAGATAATCCTGACCCTCAATTGTTTACTGTTAAATAATTTTGGATGCCCTAAAACAACAGAATACTCAGCAGGCTTATTTCTAGACAAAATAAAACGTTTGCACTGTTTAATAATGATATTTCCTTACAGATAGCAGAAGATCCCTTACCCTTGTGCTCTCATACAACTTTATTTTCATTGTTGAAGAATCACAGGTTCCTACAAACATTATGGCCTTCTCTTTGCTCTTCAGATCATCTGCTCCTATCCATACATGACTGTACATTAAGATCACCCAGTCTTTCTGTCTTTCCTGTCAGACAGATGTCTGGCAGTTAACACAGAAGATTAAGGCTATGAGCTGTTAATGGGCTGTTTCCTGTGGTCCAGGATTTCACTCCCCTAGCTTCCATTTGCCTGTTGTTTGACGGGTACATATCATATCGTTAAATGTTTAATTTATTGAACACCTAATTGTTTAACCCTAATTGCCAAACTACCTATTCACCGAATGACCTAATCATCAAACTGCAAATCATCGAAATATTTTACTTGGCCATCCTAAAAGAAATGTGTGATTGACATTCTGACTGGCTGTGATTTACCTATTACCTCACTGTAGTGCGATCTTGGAGTTGGTATATTTAATTTCCAAGGGGTGTGGGGGGTGCAGCCCCATGCTAAAACATAAAAAAAGTTTACCTTTTATGGTGTTGGAGAACTAAAATGTTTTGATAATTTCCAGTTCGATGAATAGGTCATTCGGTGAATAGGTAGTATGGCGATTAGGATTCGACAATTAGGTATTCGATAAATTAAGAGTCCGATGAGTTCTTAGCGAATCACTTCACCAAAGAGTACTTCTAGGATGAATCTGAACAGGTCCATGTGGATCAGTGCTCTACTCCTTTGGACAAATCCAAATAAATGAAGAATCTGTCTAGTAGGCTATGAGCTGTTAATGAGCTGATTCCTGTAGTTTAGGGTTTGATTCCATCAGTGTTCAGTTGCCTGCTTTGTAACTCTGAGCAAGTCACTCAAGCAGAAACTGCTATGATTAATTAGGTAGGTTCCTCCAAAACTGGAGGCCTAGTAACTACATGTGAACCTATAAAGACTCAAAGTTATGGAACTGGTGGGAATTTCAGAATGCATGGTCTTACAGCTGCATGATTTTGGAAGTCACAGGAGCATAGGATTCTTCATAACCTGAAATCACACTTAGATAACATTTTTATAATACTGAAGAGCTTGGTCTTCTGGCACAGTACCACCCTGCATCTATAGACAGCTGTACTGTAGGATAATTGGGCCCTCAAGATCCTGTGTTTTTATGTCAGCCCACTTGGTTGATGCTCAAGGCAGCACATTCAGCAATCATTATTCTAAGCATGAGGTAAGCAGAACATTTGTTTAAAAGTGTGCTCACTGCTTTGTGTATATTTATTATTATGGCACCTCAGCTCCTTGACCTCTGTGAGCTATAGTGTGACACTACATTGTAATAAATCATGTGCCATAAAAGCCTGCTGTTGTACTTCATACTGCCCAGAGACTGTAACAATCTGACATAAATTATATTCCATTGCATACCACTGGAGGGGCTATAATGTGAAGCTACACATATATAAAGTTTTATCTAGCAATTGGTGCAAAATATAAAGGCTATGAGCTGCTGTTGTGCTGGCTACTTCCTGTGGTCTGTGATTTGTTTCCATCAGCCTCTATTTGCCTACTGCATGACTCTGAGCAAGTCATTTAACCAGGTGGTGCTTTCAGGCTGGGTCTGAAGATGTCCATGTGACCAAGTTAGGAAATACAAATGAATGAATGAATGAATGAATGAATGAATGAATGATTGAACAAATAAATAAATAGGGTGTTCAAAAACTAAATATGAGGCCTCCAGTGGCAACTGCTTAGCATGCAGGTACTGCATTGCAGTTACAGTCATACATTAGCACAGTAATTCCACTAGTCTTACAGCCTAGAAGTGACAATCAAAAGGACATTCTTGCTACTTGATTGACACTCACCTTCTATTCATGTGACCTGTCACAAAAGGAAATACTGCCAGCCTTGCTCTCTGGAATTTTGTAAATAATTATATGTCATTTGTGAATATTGATATGATTCATACAGAAGTGTGTATAAAGGTGTAAAGTACTGAGCTAAAATGTAACCACAGCATGCATTGCTCGCTTAGAATAGAAATATATATAAACTATTGTAATTGTGTAAATGTATATGTTTTAACTTTAGAAACTAGAACATAGAGGGTAAACTTGCAAAATTTCAAGAAAATAAGTTGAAATTAAATTGTTTTACGATTGTCCTATAAAAGTTATCTCTCAGTTTCAGTGCAACAGGAGACGCAATGTCTAGAGCTAGAAGTTATTTGTATTGTCTTGAAAGAGAAGTAATTGCTAGGATTGAGATGTGGAAGTGTTTTATTGCTTTATGACTTCCAGCAGCTGCACAGCTCTGAGCAGAAGCCTTTGAATATGTATTTTCACAAAGAGATGCTAAATGCTACAGTGGGGGTTTAGCTTGGGAACTAAAGTCAGGTGAAAAAAGTGATATCATCCAAGCTAACCCAGCAGTAATATCTGATATTAATTTAAGAACTCTCCCAGAGAGAGAGTGGGCATTTTGTATCTTGTCTTTGACCTAGAAACATCCACTCATCACCACCTTGTGTACTTTTGCCTGCATGTTTATTTGTAAGTAAGTTTTTAGTGCATAGTGACTCTTTTAGATTCAGATAGGAACATTGTAAAGTATAGCTAGATGTCTTCTTTATTTATTTGAGACTGTCCTGCAATGTTGTTTTAAATATTTCCTGTTATTTTGAACTCTGAAGTCACTGTGAATACATATTTAGTATTGTCTTGTTTTTTATTATTTATTATTAAATATATTTAAACCTGTCTTTGTGGCTGATGTTTGTGAGACATATTTAAGCTCTTGGAGTACTTGCATATCTATATGGTGACACTGTACAAGCCACTCCTAAATAGCCTTGCTCTTGGTCAGAATACCATTTGCATTAATAGTAACATTACGCAGTAGGATTGGGCACCCTTTGTTAAGGGCCTTAAGTAGCTGATAAGGAGCTGGCTGGTGGCAGTTGGAGCTACCTTATAGTCTGGGCAGAAGGGAGCATAGGTAATAAACCTGTGCTAGTCTTTCCCAGGTGTGCCATGTGGATATATCTCCATTTGATTGCAAATGGTTTGTGTGATCAAACTACACAAAATAAAATAAATACTACTATGAACCAACTAAATGAGGCAAAAGAAACAAAAAACAGTAAGTAATGTGTAAGCGCTTTCATCAAGTTTATTAACTCAACTTCATCAGACAAAAAGGAAACAAAACTACTACCACTTAAATAATCATTATGAGGCACATGATCAAGTGAAATCACATGACCAACTCGCCAAAAACATATACAAACCAAAAATGCTTGTACAAATAATAAAACAGTTTCTTTAAAGTATAAAAGTCCTCATATTTAAAACAATTAAATATTAAATATTTTTCAACATTTTTTCACTGCATTAAGCTTTTCAACTTCAGCACACTGGAAATACAACATACATCATTCAAACCTGGCTGACTGTAAGCATAAGTTCTAATCTGCCAAATTAATTATTCAAGTTTCAAGGACTGTGGGCCACCTCTTATATCAAAATCAACATGGTCAATAGCTTTAAATAAAAATGAATGACCAGGTTGATTGATCACATGCTTCGCTAAAGCAGTGTCAGACTTACCCTTCTTAATGTTGTATACATGCTCATAAACATGCTCCCTTAGTTTGTGGTCAGTCTTGCCTATATAAAAAGCAGGGCAAGACTGACGCTGGTCCATGTACACTACACTTGTTGAGTTGCAATTAAATCTACCCCTACAAGTGAACTTGTGTCCACTCACCATAAAGGTACTACCCACATCCATATATTTACAGTGTGAGCAGGCCTCACACTTGAAAATGCCACACTGTCTAAACAACCTGGGTTTTTTAAACTCTAGTAAACTCTTTAGGTTCTGTTCCCTTCTGAATACAAACCCAAATTTATACATGAGTGACTCGTCAGAGGTTATTAAAGACCAATTCTTCATTAAGATCTGCTTAATATTCTTAGCATCTAGATTGTAAGAGGTAATAAATGTTAAGGGAAACCTACCCGCTTCATTTACAGTCTCATTAATCATTAAAGGATCATCATCAACAAGACTGGAATTTCTCCTGTTTAAAATAACCCTAAAGTGACCATTGTTTCTCTTAGTGGAAACTTCCTGAATTAACTCATCTAATAAATAAGCATGATAACCTCATTTAGAAAACATCTGATAAAGCAAATGACACTCCTATTTGTAAAGTCTAAATCAGTTCTGCACATCCGTGCAGCTCTTACAAGCTGATCTTTTACAACTGACCTCTTTTGGTACCAGGGGAGGGCACTTGAATAAATGTAAATATTAGCCTTATAACATCTGTCCTCCTTATCTTTACTTAAATACACATCTAAAAATGATATCTTGTCACTATTGAACACATAAAAGAAAAGCAAAAAATGTGTCGTACTATTACAGTGTTGAATAAACTCAGCAAACACATCATGTTCCCCTTTAAATATTATAAAAGTATCGTCCAGATATCTGGTGTAATAATAGATGTGGTCAATGTAAGGGTTGTTCTTGAATGCAAATTCCTTCTCCCAGTATGCCATTATTAAATTAGCCAAACTGGCACCAACAGGGGAGCCCATGGCTACCCCCTTCTTCTGCAAATAATAATCGCCCTCAAACAGAAAAAGTTATTACTCAAAATAATGTCCAGGAGCTCTTGTATTAAAACAAGATAACAATTATTAACCCCTTTCATAAGCACTAGGAAACTTATCCATTCTATACCCAAATCCTGTGGGATAACGGTATAAATGTCCTTTGCGTCCACAGCTGTGAAACTAAAATTCGGTTCAAAGTTCAAACTGTTGATAATCTCCAAGAAGGACCACAAATCTTTACAAATATTGGGTTCATCTGCTACAAATTTCTTCAAAACATGGTCAACATATTTGGCTATTGGGTAGGTGATGGAGTTTCTACCATTAACAATTGGATGGAGTGGGGGGTTATACAAGTCTTTATGAATTTTTGGTGTTGCAAAAATTACAGGGATCAGGGGGGCCGGCATAGACAAATAGTTGAATACTTTTATATCTATACAGTTCTTAATAAACAGATTGTTCAAATAAATTCTGATTCTCCTATAAGCTTGATTCAACTCATTCAGAGAAACCTGTACATAAGTATCAGTATGCAACATCTGAACCATTAATTCGCTGTAATGCTGACTGTCCATGAAAACAAGCCCTCCTCCCTTATCTGGTTTCAACACATGCACGCCACTGTTTTTCAATATATTCAAGATTCCCCATTCTTCAGGATTAAAATTACTCACAACCCTGTTTTTATTTATTCCACCACTAGTCAAATTTCTTAAGTCAATTTCACATATATGTTTGAAAATATCTAAAACAGTGTTCAAAGGAGGTTATACACACTGGAAACTCTAAAAATTGTTTCATGAAGATGATCACTAAATAATAAATGTAAATTTAATTTGCGTATAAAAAGTTTCAAGTCAATTAAAAGTCTGCTCAAGTCCCTGTTTCTTGATGGCACAAAATTCGACCCTTTAGCCAGAGTGTCAGCCAAAGGGGTCTCAACCTCGTAATTTGAATAGTTAAAAATGTTAAAATCATCCCCTGAATTTGTTACTATTTTTACACATTGCTCTCCCATCAAAATGTCAGTGTTATCATCGCTACAGTTAAAGGGGGAATCAGACACAAGGTTAGGATCAGTTACCTCATCAGTTGTATCTAACGGCGATGATTCTGCTGTCTGTTGTTGCTCCTCCTCCCTTAATTCTGGTGCCCATAATTCTTGCCTCCCCAAAAATTTGGATTCCTGGTGATACTGGAACTGTTGTTGGAAATATTAGGATTCTGGTTCCTTAAGCACTCGCTTCGATGAGGGCCATTAAATCCATTCGTTGGCTGGTCTTCGCACTCCACAACATATTCGTGCACACCTGCACACCCGCTGCTACTAATATATTACAACTCCGAGATCACAATACAGTGGAGATATGGATGAATTTCCACTCCTCACTGTACTGTGATCTCTGTACATATAGTCAAACACACTTATGCGAATGCACTGCTGCATTGGCATAAGTATCTTTGACTACCCCATACACTTTTCATTTTGTGCACGTCATTCTGATTTTCGGCAGCATACATGCCGACAGAATGTCATTCGCACAAATGATAGTAAACTGGAGTAGCTCTGTATGTAGAATGAAGCAAAGATGTAAGGATGGAAGATATTAAGTAATTAGAGTTAAGGAACTGGAACTCAGTGGCTGGTATAAGTGTTTGAATGTTACTGGTATGAAAAGTTGGTTAGGGTGGGTCAGGTAGTTGAACCATATTTGTGGCATCTGCAGTTTGCATCTTTGAAGAGAAAGTGATTAAAGTTATTTTTTGAATATTATGTAAAGGTGATGTTTTCATTAACAGAGACAGGTAGGGATTCCCAGCAGTGGTGTAGCTAGGGTGGGGAGAAGGAGGCAGTTACCCTGGGTGCAAAGTGCTAGGAGGCATTCATAGGTTCATAGGCTCATAGGTGTTTATTGGCTAATAACCATAAAGGGCTTTTTAATCTAAGTCATGCATCCTAGATCTCTGACAAGTTCTGATACTCTTGATAAGTTTAAGCAGGGGCTTGGGAAATGAACCATTTACAATCAGGGGCCTGGCAGAAGAGCCATGTCCATGTTTCCTGTGTCCATTAGAGACATAGGTGCCAAGCCATGAATGAATTTCCTGTTCCCCATCCAGTTGTCCAAGTTACACTTCAATTGGGTTAGTGAGGAACTCTGTTTCACATGGATGGGGAGCCTTTTCCAGAGACAGGCTAGTCTCTGGGATACATACCTGTCTCTCCAGCAGATCCTATTTATATCGCAGGCAAGGTTTAGGTCTTTAGAATAGTAATTCTGGCACTGTTTGTTTTACTGATATGCAAAAGGTCCATCAGGGTGGGGTCTGACAATGCCTTGTATGCCAGGCATAGATCTCCCCACAACATCCTGTAGGAGACAGAATACATGGATAGGGCATTGAGATGGTCTGCACAGGACATTTTACTTATGCCCTGTATTTTTATTGAGGAACCTCAGTGAATGTTCCATTTGTTGGGTATGACTAGTTAGGCACATACCAAAGGGGGGCACTGTACTCAATGATAGGTCTGATGAATGCTGAGTACAATGGAACAATGACTTCCTTGGACTTAGATGCCATACCTTTGTTTATAAGTTGTGCAACGTAGAATGATTTCCTCACTACTGTAGACACATGATGTCAAAGGCTAGATTACTGTCTATGTGTGTCCCTAAGTTCCTGGCTACTGGGTCAACTCTAAGGGGTGTATTGTCAATATGATAGTTACCCAGAGTGGAGGACTTGCCAAAAGATGCTATTTTGCATTTCTTGGCATTTACTTTTAGTCCATGGCTCTGACACCAGTTGTTTGTCTATGTCAGCCCCTGGAGAACATTTGTGTCAGTATGGGATTCAATGACAGCTCCTAATTTGCAATCATTTTATTTATTTTTTTATTTTTATTTTACATTTGTTGACCGGGCTAGTCCAGCTGGATTAATGTCCATTTTCAGTGGAGGCCCGGGGAGAAAAGCTCCAGAGGATTGAAACAGTTATTGGGTTATTGGGAATACAATTGTATTATAGAAAGGGAAAAAGTGTAAGTACAAATATTAAATATCTTCACTAATTCAGTGAGGTCATAGGTTAGAACTAGCAAACAATATAATAAGGTATCAAATCTAAACAAAAATTTTTTTTTTTTTTTTTTGAGTTAAGTAATATTTACAACAAAGGGATAATAACTCAGTTGGAGTAAAAGATGAAAAGCAAGTGGTTGAAAAAGTTTATAACAAATATGAGGGTGTGTACAGGCTAGTCTGGGTTGGTACAAGAGCAAAGCCAGAATTTATTAAGGTGTATGAAAAGTTGTTTCTTGAATAGTTGGAGAGTAGGCAAAGAGGACAAAGTGGATGGAAGATTGTTCCATATTTTGCCTATTGAGTTAGAGAAAAATTGCCTGCTGAATTCACAATTTTGGTACTGTTAACAAGTAATTTATCAGAGGAGTTGTTTCAGGTTGATATAAGGAGTCAGGAGGTTGGAAAGAGCTGGTGTTTTAGAAGATTGGTGTAGAATTTTGTATGCTATTAAGAGTTGTTGAAAAATGAGCTTGTTAGGGAGTTCCAGCCAGTGTAGTTGTTTTAGGTTTATACAGTGATGAGCTCTGTATTGAGAGGAGGCAATATTGTGGTAAGATGTAGTAAGTTTCTTAAGGTTACTTTTGGATAGATTAGTGTAAATAGATGAAGCATACAGAAGGGTAGAGAGAAGGTGTGTTTGGGCTAAGGTTATCCTAGCTTCAGGTGTGAGGAAGGGCTTTATTCTGTATAGGGATCCAATCTTTTTATTAACAGCTTTTATTGTAGTGTTGATATGGCAATCATAGTTGAGATTATTATCGATAATAACACCAAGAAGTTTGGTTGAGGAGTCAGGAGAGATTACTGTGTTGTCAGTTGAAGTAATACAGAAGTTTGTCAAAGTAGTTTTACGGGTGGGTGGGAAGAGTAATAATTTAGTTTTTTTGTGGTTAAGGAGTAGACAGCGGTTGGAGAACCACTGTTCAACAGTTGAGAAGGCTGATTGAGATTGAAACTGGAGTTCAGTTTGAGAAGAGGCAGTACAGATTATTGTGGAGTCATCTGCATATTGTATGCAGGTAGTATTAGGAAGAGATGATTGAAGGTCATTAATAAAGATAGAAAGAGAAGAGGGCCTAGGATAGACCCTTGAGGTACTCCTAAAGATATAGGAAGGAGAGTAGAGAGAGAATTTTTCCAGAGTACAGCTTGCTGACGATTTGCAAGATAGGAAGAAACCAGGTAAGGGAAGAAGGCTCCAAGGCCAGAGATTTTAGAGTGTACAAGAGAAGTGTGTGATTAACCATGTCAAAGGCTTTTGAAAGGTCTATGAAAAGTGAGGATGTAAGTTTATTATTGTGTTAATAGTGTTGGTGAAGGAGAGAAGAGCTGTAGTAGTACTATGATCAGGTCTAAAACCATGTTGTGTGTCAGCCAGAAGGCCATTCTTGAGGAGGTGGTTGAGCAGTTGTTTATGTATGCATTTTTCTGTGATTTTAGCTAAGGGGGATAAAAGAGCTATGGGACAATAGTTGGAGTAGTCGTAAGATTTGCCTCCTTTATGGAGGGGTATGATATGAGATATTTTCCAGATTGCTGGGAAAATACCTTCTTTTATTGATCTGTTTATTAAGATAGAGACAGGGTAGGCAATGGCCTTTGCTGATAGTTGCAGGAACTCGGCAGGAAGTTTGTCAGCAGAAGGGGTAGTTGGTTTGAGTTTTTGAATGAGAGATTTTATATAAGAGGTAGATACAGGTTGTAGGTGAAGGGGAGGAATAGTATTTATGAAGGTATTTGGAGATAGTTGAGAAGTATCAGGAGATAGTTGGTTGGCTAGAGTTTGTATAGAATTAGTAAAGAAGGAATTAAAGTTATTAGCTGTTATAGTGGGATTGTCAGGGTCAGAATCCTGAGGGTTTGGTGTAATTATTTGGCCTGGGGTCAGGAGACTATTAATACTCGACCAGAATTTTTTAGGTTCATTTTTGGTGGTTTTTTGAAGTTGAAAGTAATAGTTCTTTTTGTCTGTTAGGATGGCTTTTTTAGTACTATTTCTAAGCTCTCTAAACTTTTGGTGGTCTATTTGACTTTTGGTGGAACACCACTTATGCCAAGATTTATTTCTGAGGGTGATTTTATGTTTTGTATCTGAGGTTAGCCAGGGAGCAGTTTTAGTTTTAGTTCTAATGGTTCTTTTTCTTTTGTGTTGTTTAAGTATTGCTAGGAAGGTTGAGTTGAAGTGTTCAACAGCTTTGTTGAGTGGGAGATGTTTTAGAGGGTCCCAATGACATAGGAATAGTTCAGCTTGAAACTGATCAGGGTTAAACTGTTTTTTTGAGTGAAGAGTTCTAAAAGTTGTAGGTAAGGTTAGGTTTGTTTTGCTTCTAATGATAAAGGTAAGTGAGTGGTCACTAAGGTTGTCAGGAAGGATGCCTGTTTGGTAGGTTTGCTGGGGAGTATTGGTCAGAATCCAGTCTAAGGTAGTAGCTTTATTGTTTGTTTTATTGATTCTAGTGGGGCTATTGATAAGTTGTTTGAAGCCTGAGAGGCTGATATGAGAGGTAGGGTTAGTGTTATTACAGGTGTGCCAATCTATATTAAAGTCACCTAGGACTAGAGTTTCCTGTGGGAGTTTGATAGTAAGTTGGTAGAGTATATCTTCAAGGGTGTTGATGTTGTTTCCTGGGGGGAGATATGCACAGATGATGTTAATGGCTTTATTGGTATTGAGTTGTATTTTAGAGCAAATAACTTCACAAGGATTTGTAGTAAGAGTAAGGTCTTGAGGAATCAATTTTAGATTTGCTTTATGCAGGATGGCTACCCCACCTCCTTTCTTGTTAGTGCGATCAAGTCTAGTAATGCTATAACCAGGTGGGTAATTTCTGTGTCTTTAATTGAGGGTTTTAACCAAGTTTCAGATAGGCATAAAATATCAAACTGTTCAGTTTCAAGAAGGGCATGGAGTTGATCAATTTTGTTACAGATACTACGATATTAAGATGGGCAATGTACAAAGAGTTAGAAGGTTTAGAGCAAGAGAGAGATGAAGGTATAATTTGGTTTTTCTAAATTGGTTATAGTATGATGAGGGCCTGGATTAGGGTGAATATCACCATCTTGTAGTAAGAGGAGAAGAGTAGGATATAATTGTAGTTTAAGATTATAATGAGTAACATATGTTTTGGTATAGGTGTTTCTGAACTTACAGTGTACTATTCTGTGATATTTGGATAGAAGGTAAATGGACTGAAAGGGTGAATGCAAGAAGGATGAATCTACAGGTGTTGTATTTGTTGAGGTGCATTTAGAGGGCAGTAGAGGAGAAATAATCTGAGAGTATTCATAAGAAGTTATGATGTAGGAAGTTAAAAGAGATGAAAATAGTAGAATTAAGATGAAAGGTCTTAGTAATGTGTGGATAGTTAGAGTTGGCATAGTTGATTCAGAGGAGGTATGTTGGGAAGTAGGAAGTAGTATGATGAAGTAGTGGTTAATAGGAGTAATTAGAGAGGGTGGGGTAGGAGATAGGAAAAGTGTTTAAGAATGTGGAGAGTGAGTATATATGTTCCAGGAAGGTGTGGTGAAATAAGGGGTTTGTACAGTGATTTGATTGGAGGGGAGGTGTAAAGGGTGTGTCCTTATTGAGTTAAATGTAGGACCCTGGGGGTGGGTGGGAATTGGGGTAGGGAGGAAAGAAGAGGAGGTCCAGGCGAAAAACAATCAGTGAAGTGTTCAGAAAGAAGGTAAGTAATGCAAGGGGATGAAAATAGATATGGTGATAAGAGAAAGGAGCAAGTAGAAGCTAGAAGTATCAGAGCAAGTAGAAAAAGAAAAATGGAGCAGAGGGGGCAGACTGTAGGTGTGATAGAGAGTTGGGTAGGTAGAGGCAGTATCCAGAGGAAAGACACTAGTAAAAAGGGCCACCTAATGACTGCAGCAGATAACACAATAATTGCTGCTTACATGACTTGTGGTTTAAAATGAGAGGCAAGTAGCTAGGGATGTTCTTGGGAAGTATAGGATAAGTTGGAGGATAGGAGGAGGAGGAGGGAGGGTTAGTTGCTGGCTACTGGCAGTGCTGACTTTTGAGTTTTACAAATTCACTGGGAGTGCTAGATACAAACAGATTAAGACAAGCAGGAGCTCTAGGACATCTGCAAATTTAGTCAGCCAGAGACCAATAACATTGGCCTTGACTTCAGAGAAGTAAATGCTAAAAAGGAGTGGTCCAAGCACTGAACACTGATGGATTCCACTTGTGACTGACCTCTTTGTAGAGGTGGACTCCCCAATTTTAACTTCCTGGGTCCTGTCTGTGAGCCAGTTTTCTATCCACTGGGTGACATATGGGTTTGTAGCTAACCTCTTGAATTTGTCAATAATGCCCGAGTGGGGCATTGTGTCAAATGCCTTGGCTAGGTCAAGGTAGGCAGTTTGAACCCTTTTGCATCAAAGAAGTCCACCAGATTGAGTAGGCATGACCTGCCCTTGATGAAACCAAACTGGTTTGGGTCCAGTGTCTGGAGGTTTACTACATCATTATTGATCATTTCCATGATGATTCCTTCCATGTCTTTGCATATAAGATTAGTGAGACTTATGAGTCTATAATTTCCAGGTACTGTAGATGGCCAACCTTTGTGCAGAGGGATGATTGCTGCTGTTCTCCATTCATGAGGCATGAAGCTGTTTAGAGGCTACAGTTAAATAGCAATTCCATATGGCCTGATAGGTCATGTTTCATGCTATTTAGAAGGCATCCTGGGATACTGTCTAGATCCATTGATGCAGTGTTCTTGGCATTAGAGAGAGCATTAAGGACCTGTTCCCTAGTGACAGCAGGGGGAGTTATATTTGATGGTATTTCCTAAGGGAAGGTTGAGGAGTAGACAAGGGTAAAGTTGGTGCTGAATTTGTTGGCCAGTAGGTTTGCTATATCTTCTGGCTCAGTATAGGTGGCTGCATTTACAATGAGCTCTGCACACAGTTGTGCATTGCCTTTGAGGTTGCAGACATAGCTAAAGAATGCCTTGTGGTTGTCCTTGACCTGGGAGGCCAAATTTACCTTAGATTTGGCTTTGGCAGACTTATTTGTCCCTTGAGTTGTTTGTTTAGTTTGATGAGAGTGCTTTTTTCTGGCTGGGTGCTGCACCTCCTAGTTTTTTTGGCATGATTTTCTTCCTTCTGTTCTACAGCCTACTGATTTTGTGATTCCACCAGGGTGGCTTGTTTTTTTGTGTTAGTTCTGTACTCCTTCCTGATGGGTACAGCTGCCTCTATGCAGCTATTAACATGCTTGTATAGGGTTTCTGTGAACAGTTCTGCATAGACAGCAGTGTTCTCAGGGTTTATGGGGGCTTGAAATTTTGCCAGGTTATCCTTAATAGCAGGACTTTAGCCTTAGAGTAGTTCCTGAATATTCCAGGGTTAGCTAGGGGTCCCAGGTTTTATTTTTACATCAAAAGAGACCATTTTGTGGTCTGACCTTACTAGAGAAGACATTACACTATGGGGTGTGCAGCAATCTCCTATATTAGTGAGGACCAGGCACAGTATGGTTGCAACCCTGGTTGGTGTATTGACAATCTGGTCCAGGGAGTTTGTGTTTACAAAATCTAAGAATCTCTGTGCTTATATGTTTGGTGTTGTATAGGATTCCCAGTTAATACTGGGGTAATTAAAGTTGCCTATGAGTATGGTATTGGGTTGGATGGTGAGTATTTCCAGTAAGTTTAAATACATGGTATGGGTTTCATGGGTTATAGACGGAGACCTATAGTTTGCAAGGAAGTGGTACTGGATTTTGCCTATGGCAATTTGAACATGGACTAGCTCAAGTGCATTGTCCTGTTTGACCAGCCTTGAGGTATATTTATTTTTGATGTAAACCAAGACACCTCCACCTTTAATCCCTGTATGTGTGGTAGCTGGTCTAAATGTGTGGAAGGCATTATAACCTTGCACTGTCGGTGTGCTCTCCACACCTTTAAACCATGTCTCAGTGACCGCACAGACATCAGCATTCTCTAGGGTGAAGAGAGCTTCTAGAAGTGGAGTTTTTTGTTTAGACTCCTAGCATTGAGCAGTAATACCCTCAGATTTTCTTGGTTTTAATTTGCTGTGTTGTAAGTACTTTCAGTTTGGCATTGCCTAAAAAGGCACTATGGGGAAGACAATGTTTTAGCTAATATTCAAAAGCCTAGAGGGGAGAGATGCAGACCATCCCTGGCAAAGCAGTGTGGTCTCGTTGACCATCTTCTTCCATGCTGACAAATATTGCACCCCCTTAAAATGACACCAGAAACTAAGTTAATTATTAAAGTTATTCATCTTTTGTTTGTATTGTGGCATCATCTTTGGAGATGGTAAAATGCTGCTCAATGCTAGGCTCATACCAGCCTGGGACACACATTCCAAGAGCTCAATGATGTCTGTCTTCATATAGTCTAGAGAGGTACATCTCAGGTCATTTACACCCACATGGACTGCAACTGAGTCATACTGGTACTTATCATTCAGTGACCTGAGCGCATGCATTATGTGGTGGATCCTAGCCCCTGATAAGTAACTGACCGTGACTTTCTCCTTACTTACCCTGGTGAGAGGGACATCATATGTCTAATGATGGAGTCTTCAATGACCAGTATGTTGGATTTTGTGGCGGTGTGCCTTCTGGGCTTAGAAGCAGAGGGTCCGTGAGATATGGCTGTATGGCTGATGTAGGTGTTGTTTTGAAAGAGTGCATTCAGGGCTGCCGAGGGTATTTGTTATGTGTACTTCATCTAGGAGGTCTTTGGGGTTTAGGAAGGTTACATTTAAGTTCCTCAGCATATGTGGGTTTATATGTCTGCTTTGACTTGTGTATGATGGGTGCAGAGTATGTACTACTGTCAACCTTTTTGACATTAGGAGTACTTTTATGTGAGAGCTTTACCTCCAGTGACATTGTATAAATACATCTCTCACATACCATATCAGTCTGTATGAAAATTAAAAGGTTGTCAGTAAACATGAAGCAATTTCTACATTGCCTCAGGATGCCAATATCTACCAAGCTGGTAACAGAGATAGTGGGAAAGTTCATATCCATGGCAACAGACTATTTTTTTAACTAGATAGTTGGGGTGAGAATATAAAGCAATGTCAGGAGTATCCAGTTTGCAACTGGGGAGAATGCTTGCTACTGCAAACTAGTTGTCCTGTGCGCAACTAGGTATTGGTGAAATTTCAGTCTGTGTCTATACAGGGCACCGCCAAACATTTCAGGGAAAAGTAATAAGTAGATCCTGAAATTTTAAGGATGAAGTATTTAGACAGAGATCTTGAAGTTAGAAACAAATCAAGCAGCACTTACTGAAAACAAAGAATTAGCTTACCAAGAATGATGAGAAGAGGAGAGTTGCATGAATGGCTACTGCCTGGCTACCAGTAGTGCTACAACTTCACTATGCTGGGATACAATGCTCCTCTGCTTCTTCTCTCACCAGAAGCAACATATTACCACCAACCTCAAGATGAGAAGCAAGTTAACCTTTCTCTCACAGCAAGCTGTACTGTAGCAGAGTTTGGGGGTGTTTTCCAGCAAAAGCTCTGAAATCTTTTATTTTGCCCTTTAAATAGAAGGTTTAGTTCCTAGCTCCATCCTCAGTTCACAGAAAATTAACCTTAATTGACCTGTTCTGTCTTCTGTGTGACTCCTCAATCGACCTGTTTTAATTTCTGCGTGACTCACAACAGACAAAGCTGTGGTTTCTTTCCTAGTTTTAATATGCACTTAAAAGCAGAATACAAGTAAAATCCAGTGTAAAAAAAAACAAACCACAATATACAAAATAGAAGAAGGCAATAAAGTAATGCATGACCAGCAGATGCTGACTAGTTTTCAGTGCAGTACGTTACCAGCATTTATATGCTGGTATTGGGTTTGTCATTAGGACTGAAGTGGTTAACATTCATTGTGTGGCATAAACTGTAGCAGCTGCTTTCTACATTGTAGCAAGCAGTTTGCTACTGTTTAATAGAAAAGAAGATTTATTATTTTAGAACTGAAGTGCTTTAGCACTCCATGTATAGCATAAGCATACCAACTGTTCACTACATATGTTGTTAGCAGTTGCTACAATTTAAAAAGAAGGACATTTTTTGCTTTTCAACTTAGAGTTGAAGGTGGGTGCCAGAAAGGGGAATGGTACTGGATGCCAGAATAACTAGCTATACCTCAGATTCCCAGATTTAGGGACCAAGGTTGAAGAAGCTGTGCTAAATGCACTGAAGCTTTGTTTTTTTTTTGTTCTTTTTTTGAGAGATTTTTTTTTTTGTAAATAATTTATGCTGGGAGCCAGGGATCTAAGGCTGTAATATGAGGACTGGGAGAAATGAAAAGATGGGACACTGTGGGTGGTGAGCTTCTCTAATCTTCCCCTAAATCACTATACTCCTTTAGTCACATGATTGTACTATATTTACAGTTTTGACATAACCATATATTATTATATATTTACTATGATATGCCTACCTACTACCTAATAATAGCACCAAATACAATTAAGTAACAGAGTGACTGGTGAGGACGAACTTTGACAAGGACCTGACAGTGGTGTTGTGACAGAGGGATGAATTTGCAGAAGTTGCTTGTGGAGGTTTCTAGGGAGCAGAGGTTTTTCTTTGAGGCAGGAGCTACCAGGGGAAGAGAGTGCTCAAACTGAGAGAAAAACACTCCTTTACAAATGGCAGCCCTGGCTTCAGGGAAGTGAAAGTGAGACATCTAGGTGACTCAGAACAGTTCTATATTCATTTTTGTTTTACTTCCTTGGACTTGGTATTGAAAGTTAAGATGCTAGTCTAGCCATATTTCTTGGTATGGGAAGTGGGTGTTGGTGTCTAGAAGGGGTCAAGTTATTTAGGGTGATTTGTCAGTTGAGAGGACCTTGTATACCTTGTTTTATACATTATTTTATTGAACACTTCAAAACATATAATATCATCATCACCGAAAACACCAACACATGTTTATTTTTCTGTTGTCAACCCTTGTGGTACAATGGTACATCACCATTGTCATTAACCCCCTTTTTCTCATTTTCTACATGGGGTTGGGGTCTTGCATCACCTGTTACCTTCTCTTTCTTGATTTATTGCCACTCTTCTACTTTCTTCAACAGTTATTACTGACTGTCACAGGCTTTGTCTCATACAATCCATCAATCTCTTTGCAGGATGCCACCATTCTATCTTGCCCTCTTCCTGTCTGTCCCAAACCTTCTTCACCAGATTGTCTTCTGCTTTTCCACACGTGTGCTGGAATCACTATAATCTATTCTCTTTGTCCGTTTCTGCAGTTGGAGCTGCTTTGGCATTTGCTGTGATGTCCTCATTTCTTCATCTGTCCCACAGAGTGCATCCTACCACCCATCTCAGGCTTTTCCTCTCCATCACCTCTAGCTTCCTCAACTGCTCTGCCTTTACTGCCCACATTTCTGTAACATATCATAATACTGGTCACACCTTATTTTTCAGCTTCTTTGGCATTCTTCTGTCATACACCACTCCTAAAACTCTGTGCCAGCTGGCTGTGGCCCTTCTGATTCTAGCTTTGATCTCCTCATCCAGACGTCCCTTCTCCTCAACCACACCTGCCCAGATACTTGAAGCTGTTAAGCTATTCTGCTATTTTCCCTTCTATCATGGTTCTCACCTTCTGATTTCCCCCACTTGCTTCCTTTGCAGTTGTCGTAGCGCTACTCATTTTTATTCCATTCCCTTATCCTTTGCTGAAGTTCTTGACCAGAGTCTGCCTGTCATGCCACAGCAGCTTTGTTGAACTGTTCTCTCTGACTTGTTTGCTAATGTAGTCCATCACCACTATGAACAGCAGTGGGTTCAGAGCTGAACCCTGATGCACACCCGCTCCCACTGGAAACACCTTTCTAAGACCAAATTCTGCTCATTTTTGAGTTATTGGGTCGTTGTACATAACCTGCACTAATTCAGCCAATGTTTCCGAGACTTCAGATCACCGCATGACTATCCAAATAAGGTGTCTTGGGATTTTGTCATATGCTTTCTCTAAGTCTAGGAATGTCCAGTTGGACTCTTTCGTCTTCTCCAGCTTCTTCTCAATATTTGTCTCACTGCAAACATTGGGTCAGTTGTACTGCATCCTGATCTGAGTCTGAAATGCCCATGTCCCATCTTACTTTCTATTACTCTGCGTATTAATTTATCGACCAACCTCTCCAGAACATTAATGCAGGATAACAGGAGTTTGCTAGCTCTTCATTGCCCACAGTTGTAGATATCACCTTTGTCCTTGCACATTGGCACTAGTATGTTTATTCTCCACTCATCTGGGGTACATCTTTCTCTCCATACTACTATGAGTATCCTAAGGAGCCACTTCTCACCTGTTTTACACAACATCTTGATCAGATCTGCTATGACCTCATTTTAGCTTACTGCTTTCCCCTGACTTCATTTTCCTTAATGCTGTTCTTACTTCTATGGTGGGCTCCTCCTCTTCTCTCTCTGCAGGCTGGGTCTGGGGCAGTACAGCTTCAGTGGGATTTTCTTCATTCAGATGCTGCTGGTACTATTCCTTCCATCTGCCTTTGATATCCTGTGGACTGCTGATCAGGTTGCTGCTGGCATCCCTTATGAAGGGTATCAGACTTTCTTCTTTATCTTTCTGTGTTTGCCTTGCAGCTTGATAGAGTTTCTTTGTACCATCTACTAAGTCACTTTCCAGAAGCTAATGGAGGGCCTCTGATGCCTTGTTATCTGCTATTGCAACTTTTTTTTAGCCTGTTTGTTAGCATACCTCTCAACCTCTTAGAGAATGAAATCTGGACAGAGCCATATATATATATACAAGTGGGACAAAGCCCCAAAAATAGGGACAATTTTAAATACTGCTCTTTCAGGCTTAGAAAGTTGATAAAATAACAAGTTTTGCATTAGCATGCATTTTCTGAAGGGCATGAAGTCTGAAACTCAAATGTGTGTCATTATTTTCTAACTTCAGTCTTTAATGATTTACCACTAATTTGCCAGAAAACCATAATTTTATGATAAATGGACCAAATATATGAGGCAAAAATCTAGACATTCTGTGAAAATCTATACAGTTGAGAGGCATGTTTGTTAGCCATCCAGTGTTAATTCTTAGTCTGGTCCATCTTTTCTATCTCCCATTTTTTCCTGCACTCCATTTTTGATGACTACCTGGACATCTGAGTTACACCAACAGCATTCCTTATATACTTTATTTCCATACCTGATTTAGCCACATAGTTATTTTATTGCCCCACACATACTGTTCTGAGGCACTGCCATTCTTCTGCAGCTTCACTGCTTCCTCTTTTTCCTGAGGTGCCAGAGCCCTGAGTATTTTCTTGAACTATTGTGCTTTCTCGCCATACAACATCCAGGCATTCAGCTTAATTTCTGTTGACCTTAGAACCTTCTCTGACCAGCTTGCAGCTGATTGTATTTAACATAACTTTCCTGTTATATTCTATATTCTGCATTAACCTTTATAGTTCAGTACAATAACATAAATTCACATTTTTGTTTCCTCTACCCTCCTTTGGGGTGACTACTGCCTGTTTTTAACAACACCATCTGAAAGTGCATATAGTGTAATGAACCATAAGATTTAAATAACCTACTCCCTAGAAACTGACATAATCCACTTAAAGTATGAATATTATCATCTAATATACCTGTCCAGTATGTTTTACCTTTACTTCCTCACATTTCTCCTACTTCTCCCTGGGCTACCATTACAGACCTATTTGTTCTGAAATTATTGACATTCACCATCTCTTCTCTATAACTTATCTGACACTTCCAGTCTTTAGCTACAAGAATCCTTACCCACCTCCCAGATATGGTAACTAAACTTTAGCCTGTTCTCCGAACATTTCCTCTCTTCATCTATCCCCAAAAGTATAAACTTCCAGCATTTGGGACTCACTTCACATACACTCTGGACCACTCTTCCATACAACCATTCTATAAACGTGTAACTGCCTGGCAGTCCATAAACGTATTCAACATTTCCCTACCTCTACTTTCTAACACCTCTGTAATTAAAGGGTAGTTCTGAATTACCAATGCATCCATCTCATATACTGATCCAATATATTAGGTATGGATTTTAATGTATTCTACTTTCTCATCACCTCCTACCATTCCTTTTCAGATATAATTGCACCCTCCACCTTCCCCCACCTCCTTCTTAGTTTTTCCATTCCCTGGCTATATTTATTGTTGATTAACCTTGCATGTATCTTTGCACATTTATAATCTAGTTTCCCTTCCTTCATGAGTCTTGAATTGGTTGCAATATGCTAGCCCTTACTAACCAAACACTAACAGCCAGTTTCAGTTGTGTAAACTGAAACCATTCCATAATTTTAGGTCAAATCTTTGCAACCCTTCTTCCCAACTTATAAATCTCCACCTGCACTCCTCTTTTTACGCTCTATATACCAAATGATATACCTTATCTCCCCATTCTCCCCCATCTCATTCAGTTATGAGTCTTGCATTGTATTTTAAAATTAGGTTATTCCATATACTAATTTATCTGAACTCACTATATTTCTCACTGCTACATCCTTCTAAACTCCAAACTTCTCTTTAATCCAAAACTCCCACTCCATTTGCTTTTCCTCTTCTCCAGTCCGGTCTTCCTGAGCTCCTAAATCAAACACGAACATGACTCCCTGCAAATAGATTTGAAAGTCAGACATTCCCCATCTCTCCAGTCTTTTCCTTAGTCTTAATCTTTCTTTTGTTATTCTAATCCCTTTATTATTCCATACAGCCGTAGCAAAGCTCATCTATAACCTCTGAACTCACTTTGTGTCTTCTCCTTGTGGGAGATGTCTAAACATATACAATGTCCTCAGAAGTATCAACATTTGCACCACATTTATTAATCATACTAATGCGTTAGATTTACTAAACCAGCTACTCAACAAGCCATTAACCTTGGCCAATGACTCACTATAATTTTCCTACACGGTCTGATTTAAAACACCTCCAAACTTTTATACCCAAATACTTAACCCCATTTTTCTTTCCTCCCATCTCCTCTGCTATTTTACCTAACACTATTGCAATTCTCACTTGCACAGCCTTCTTCCATTCCTGAATTTATTCTAAATTCTTCAGATTCAGACATCTTCCAGCTGTAGCTCCAACCTGTCTGTTGCCAACATGCAATCGTTTGCAAAGACCCTATAGAGTTTTCACTTATACCCATTATTGTACTGTTTGTGTTAGCACCTCTCTATCGTCAAAACAAATAGTATAACATTTTGGCATCTGTGTTAATAAGGGAGATAGCTCTATACTCCCCTGGTTCAAACCTTTCCTGTTCCCCTTCAGTAATGACACTATTCTTGCTTAAGTAAAAGAAGCTGGTATTGCATTATTATATATCTACTATAAAGTCTTACTTACTAGCTTTTTCCATATACTATAAAAGCTAGCTCATCTTCTCCTGGACCCTTCCTCTCTTTCAAACACCTCTCTCCACTTCAAAAACTGTATTTCCTTGTTAAGCTTTAACCTAGTCATCTCCTCTAGATTTTGTCATTAACACCTCACACTGTTTACCCTGCGTCTTTCTAAGGTTTCCTAACCTGATGTATTTTATTATACATGCTCAAAATAATCTTCATGATATCTTTCTTGTCATATCTCACAACTCTGTCCACCCCTCTTAGCCATTTCATACCCTCACTCTGCTTTCTACCCTGTAGCTTCCATGCCAAAAGCCTTCCCAGCTTCTCCCCATGTACCTATGGTGAGCTTGTGTTTAGTTCTAAAGAGCATGCATTTTTTGTTTGGTATTTAAGAGTAGTTTCCATTGTTTTAGTCAATTTAAAGGCCAGGACATATCTTCTTATAATTGTTTTTTGATTACTCCATGTGACAAGTAATGTCTATGGATTACTATAAGATTTGAATCAAGGGTTATGGGTAAATGATGGAAGTCTACTGGAAGTGAGTTAATGAATACTGAGAAGAGAAATGGAGACAGGACTAATCTTTGGGGTACTTCAGAGTGCAGTGGGGCCAAGCTGGAGACAGTGTTACCTATTTTTAACTTTGAAATACCTATTTTTTTTCAAGAAGCTACTGAACTACTGGAGAGCTTGGTTGCTAATTCCAGCTGTGGAAAGAAGGATACACTGGAGTGTATAATCTGAAAGATCAAAATCTTTTGTGAGATTGATGAACATTGCACCAGTTAGACTGCTCTTGTTGAAGTTTAGCCGGATGTCAGCAAGGGTGAACAGGGCTGTTTGAGTACTGTGACCAGAGTAGATGCCACATTATTTTTGGGAGAGGATTTTGTAGACTTGCAGATAATTGTAGAGTGGTGAGTAGAGGAGTTTTTCAGATAATTTGCTGAGAGTTGGGAAGACCGAAATGGAGTGGACATCCTCTGTAGTAATGTTTTTTATGGTCTTTTAAAGAGGTTTGATGTATTCTAGTTTCAAAGTGAGGCATAATGTTGTGGGTGAAGCAGTTGTTTTATAGGATTTTTAGTGGGTATACTAGAAAATCTTTACTAAGATGAGAAACCAGGGGATGATGCCATCAGACTCTTTTGAGGCACAGAAAGGGATATTACCAAGAAAGGTTTGGATGTATTTCTTTGAGATGGCTTTAAAGTAGAATAGAGGAGTTATGGGGTCATTGTGGAAATGGATGGACATGGAGAGTGGGATGATAACATTTATTGAAAGTTTTCTTTAAGTTTGTATTAGGTAGGGTGTAGTGATTACAAATGGCATTACTGAAAATGATTGAGAATTATATAATTTTGGAGGAGGAGTATGTCAAAACTATGGATGATAACATGGTTTTGCAAATTAATTTATCAAGCTAATGATTAGAAAAGAATGTCTTGAAAACTTGGTCTAGACACATAAGAATAAAACTGATGGTTTGGTACATGAATTGTGGCAACTTTCAACTTAGTTACTGTTAATTTACCAGGTAGATCGAAGCAGAGGTAGATGATTATATAAATAAATCATTATAGAGGACAGATACATTTCTGAATACTTATCCTATTTCCGGAACAGGTTACCCTCACATGTAAAACAGAGTGATACCCTTGTGTTCTTCAAGATGAACCTTGATGATTGGATAGTCATCTGCACATTCATTTCTGGCTTAACTGACTGCGTTTCTAGAAGTTGGCGGTACATGCACATTATTAATAACAAGTTGAAGGGGCGTATCTTGGAGGAATAGGGGGCAAGAGTTAAATATGATAAGTTGTTTCTCTCTATTGAGCAATGGGTTTTAGGACTACCTGATCTGAAGGGATACTTTAGAGCTACACATTTAAGGCTCCTGTACATAACACAAGCAGAAGTTTACATATTATGTGAAAAGGCATGATTATGAAATGGGGAGGTGTCAAGAAATGAGGAAAGAGTAGGATTTTGGAAGTAGGCCTTTAAGGAGAGTAACAGTTATACAGAATATTATATTTGTAAAGTAGCATAAAGTATTCTAAGAACTAAGCCAAAATGAGGATGGAGAAACGTGATTTTGATGAGTGTAAGTAGGGGTATAGAAAACAGGCAAGAGTGGGGTTAGAATTTCCTGGAAAAATAAAAACAGGAACCAAGGCATTGTGAGTGAATAACTACAGAGGGAAAGGGAACAAAGTGGGATGAGGTCAAGTGGAAGTTTGGACTGCAGGGTAGAAATTACATTCCCCACTGAGTATAGGCAATGAGAAAGGAATAGAGTAGTGAGAAATAAATGAGCAGCTCTAAATGAGGTTTTAGTTGAGTATAGTACATAAGCTGCTTTTAAAAACAGGAGAGTAATAGGCCATATAAAATATTGCATGATAACTATAAGAATCAGTTAGAAGAGGTTATAAAAGACTTGGAAGAAAGAATAGAAAGGCAATATCCAAAGGAACAGTGAAAAGCCATCTGTATGGTTCCCAAGTATGCAACAAAGTCCAGAAGCTTTAGGAATTTCCATGGAAGTGTCTGCATATACTCCAATCAGATTTCATAGCATTTTTTCCTCAGGTGGATAGCAACTGTTAGGGGTGTGATGGAAAAGAGAGAGGTATTTTCTTTTCATTGATAGACACTATAGAGTTAAAGTAGTGTCTTCCACCTATTACCAAAGGTATACCACAAGCCTCCATTTTTGTCCCCCTCCTCTTCTCCATATTCAGTAACAAACTTCCTTTTGACCTCCCCGATCTTCCACTTATCCTCCATGCTGATGACATGGGCATTTACAGATCAGGTCACCCTCACACCAACATTCAGTGCCAACTCCAGTTAGGCTTACATGAGGTTCACCAATGGCTTATAAACCATAAACTACTTTTCAACCACACCAAGACCAAAACTATGCTTTTTGGAACTCCACAGAAAATTCATGGAGCATCTGACTCTTTACATATATTTGACTTTCACAACTATTCCATAGAGACAACCTCCACTTTCAAATACCTAGGATTAGGGCTTAATCAGTCACTAAACTTCCCTTTCCACATAAACAAAGTGAGAGCCAAAAAAAACTCCCTGCTCTTCTGTGCCAAAAAGATCTCCCCTTTTCTATCCCAGTCAGGCAGAGCTAAAGGAGTTCGCATTTCCCAACTTGAATATGGGCTTAAAATTTTTGCTTCTGTCTCCAAGAAAAACATTGACACATTCCAAATTATTTCTAGTAGCATCTACTGCTGCTTCATTAAAAAAACAAAACAAAAACAACTCACTTTTAGCATCACCATATCGCTGGAGAAAAAGCCAAATGACTACCAATAAATCCAAGCTCTAACCTACTTTTAGGATCTCAACTCTATAAACTACTCCAGCTCCACATATTTACTTCCATTGCCGCTAGACAGCATGAAAAACATCCTCCTACAACCTGGGGCACTATTCACAAGCCACACCAATTATCATTACCCCTAGAACTGAACTCTGGAGCACTACACATGCTTACTCCTCTCAGATACCTACTCCTTAGTGAGCTCTACCCATTGAGATAAGGGAAATCCATACTTACTCCAAATTCGGAATGCGACTTCTTCATCCAAGACAGATTAACCTATTTCCATTTCAAGTCTCTTCTCCTCTCTCAAGACTGACTGAAGATTGACCCAATTTATAATCTAATATGTATGTTGTACATTACACCCTGCTTGATCGTACATTGTAGTGTTCGTGTTCACTAGAATGTATACACACAGTTTTTCTGCTATGTAATTAGTCTGAACTACTTTGATACTGCTTACATTTCTGTATTTTCTGTTTGCGAAATGTTATATTTCACCCACGCTGCGCCTGAAATTCCTCAGTATCGATCAGTGCACTGCCCCAGTAAACAAGCAAACATACATACATACATACATAAATAAGTAAGTAAATAAATAAATAAATACATTTGGAACTTATTTTTGGGAATGCAATATATTGACAGATTTTAAAAATTCTCTACAGAGTACTTTGCCTGAATTGTTGAGTGAACAAATGACTATAACTAAGGAAATGATTCTTCTAAGTTGGGATAAAGGATCTAAATTACCTAGATAGAGGAAGATCTTACTAAGTTTAATAGTAATGGCTGCCAAAAAAAAAAAAAACAATTCTCAGAAAATGGAAATCAAAACCTAAACCAACCATAACTGAAGTAGTGAATATTGTAAAGGAGATAAAAGAACTGGAGGTGGGATCTTTAGAAAGGAGAAGGAGCAAATTGCATAGAAATAAACAGAAGATGTGGGAATAATATTTGCAGAGGAATGTTCAAGAAGAGGAGGAATGAAATTAAAAGGAAGGCAGTTTTTCAGAAATTTGTTTAAAGCAGGAAATTAATGAAAATGCTTACAATAGTTTGCTTTCTTTTCTATAACCATATTTGTACCCACATCTTTCTTAAAACTTTGTGAATTTAACAACAGTATTTCAAAAAATGAAGGGGTTATTGATAAGTCACAAACTGTCTTTTGACTCACTTGCCTTATAATTCTTTTGATCCTTTTGTTCTAGAAGACTATGGATTTTTCTGAGAGCAGTATAATACCATCTTGAGTATGCATCAGTGCAGTTGTTAAAGTAAGGGAAAGATTTGAAACCCATGGGCTGATAATGTTTATTGGTCATCATCTGGTGAGTTTGGAAGATAAAGCTCAACATCTGAATTTGAGAGAGGAGAAGAAGGAATTGATTATTTGGACATGTGAAAGACAAAACAGCAGCTTGATCTGTTTTTTTTTTTTTTTTGAAAATAGTATTATTGATTAAAAAGGTGTGTTGACTATACTGGTCTCCTTCAAGGAAATGCAATGTTTCCATGACTGAATACAGGGAAGTGCATAATCAAACAGAATTAGTTGTAATTTACGATTGTCACTTCCCTGAGGTTATCTTTCATGTATCATTCGGTTATCTGTCTGCTTGATGATTATGACTTGATTGATCGGGTTTCCTGCTAATTTATTTCAGCATAATATACAGAACTGCAGTATTTCTTGCTTTTAATCATGTAACTTGGTAAAGCAAAAATAATGGACTGTTTATGACCAGCCAACTCCTTTATGTACATTTGACTAAATTGATTATACTGCGAGAAAGTCTGCCTTTTCATTGTTGATGGATGCTGTTGTATGGGCTAAACATTATATGTTCAGTCATGGTCATGTTGGCTTGTTTTTATAGCTATGGGGTCATTTAACCCTCTATTTAACTTTTTACTGGGATTTGGTGAATGCATACTACCCTTAGTGAAAATGATAAAAGTATTTGTAGTTTTGTGTGTAAAGATCACATGACACCTTCATGATCTCATAAATGTAGGGTTGTTAACTACAGACATGAAAATAAGAAGTCACTAGATGTTTTGAGGCCTTTGCAATGTATGTATGACAAATGATTAAGAGTTTAGGATGTAATTGTAATTGTCCTGTTACTAGATATGGAAGACTGGTATGGATAATTATATGCCTTTTTGCAATCCTACGTAATGGACTGGTATCTGTAGTTAAGCATTTGGAGTGGATGTTAAAAGGTTGGATTGATATTGAAATTAAGCACTAAGCACATGACAAGGCTTGTAGTGGACACATATTAAAGTGAGCTGATTTTCCAGACATGAGCATTTCTATATGATTGGTGGGTGAATGGGAGGACGAATGGTCAGCCCAGCACTGACTTGTTAAGTATTGTATTGTATTTGTAGTAAGGGAAGCATGACTTAAAAATGAAGGTGTTTAACTTGAAATGATGTATGGCATTTTATGAATAGTTCTACCTTCAGGATAAAGTCAATGTTGAAATGATGTCTGCTGTTATTGCTGTAAGGGCTTTATAGATTTGTATGCACCATTGGTTATAATATGCATTTCAAGGTGTCATGTTTCATGAATATTTTAACTACTTCATAAGAGATTTTATCCGTCTTTGATGTTTTTATTATTCTGCTAAATGACTAGTTGCAAGAATAGGAATTTACATTATGACATTTCTGATGTATTGATAATAAAGATTATTAAAAAAGTTAGGAGTAAAATGGGAAATGTTTGAGCTAAAAAAGTGATACAGACTATGAAAATAAAGCACAAGACTTCTCCCAATGACTGACAGGACTGTTATCGACAGATATTCAGAAATGTGTCATAACAAATAACTCAAGACTATATAGGTTCATAGGCAAGTACTAGGCTATCTGCCCTTGGGGGCCATTTTAAGCCTAGCCAGTTTCCCTTTTTGTGCATGAAATAGCCTATCCCAGTTGATTATATATTGGCCTTACCAGTCCCATAGCCAATAATTATATATCACCCCTAATGATAATAACGGGGACCGTGCCATAGATAATTTGGGGGACCAATAAATGGGATAAAGCATTTTGGGACTATAAACACTATTCAATAAATGAAAAATAAATGCACAGTTCAGCTCCAAAGCTCCACACTTTTATTTTAGGTTACAGCGATCTGGTACCACAGCCATTCACCTTCAGGGATCAAAGTAATAACCGCCACAATGTATTTTATATACATGTGCAAACAAGCATCCCTAAATAAAAAATTAAACAATTAATACAAATTCATCCCTAAAAAATCCATTATAAAACATTTTTATTTTAGAAAAACATTTTAACACATCTCAAACACACTAAACATTAATTTCCTGATTTAAACTAATAGGACATAATGTTTTATAATTCATAATTAATCTGGTCTCTAATTCTAACAATTTTCCTACATAATCATCTCCCCTAGGTAAAAAAGGTTTTGCCAAAACAGAATAGAAGAACCCTGAATCCATACCACCATGTGCTTCCAAAAAGTGCTTAGCCACAGGTGATTATATAGGGAAATTGTTAGAATTAGAGGCCAGATTAATTATGAATTATAAAACATTATGTCCTATTGGTTTGAATCAGAAACTTAATGTTTAGTGTGTTTGAGATGTGTTAAAATGTTTTTCTAAAATAAAAATATTTTCTAATGGATTTTTAGGGATGAATTTGTATTAATTGTTTAATTGTTTAATTGGGGATGCTTGTTTGCACATGTATATAAAATGCATTATGGTAGTTGTTACTTTGATCCCTAAAGGCAAATACCCAAGGTACCAGATCATTGTAACCTAAAATAAAAGTGTGGAACTTTGGAGCTGAACTGTGAGTTTTTTATTTTTTGTAAAGCATTTAGGAACTGTATCTGTCCATTTGTAGTAGAGGGGGCAATCCTGGGATAAAATTTTTGTTTCCCATCCATAGATCTAAGTTGCACTTGAAAATTGATAGGGATGAACTTTATTTTATGTGGATGAAGAGTCTATGCCATACCAGCAGTAACCACTGTTAAATATATCTGAACCTCTAAGCCATCCTGTTAATGGTGCAGAAGAGGTATAGGTCCCTAGACTGAGTATTTCTGATGCCATTTGACTTGCTGATGTGCAGTTAATCCATCAGCAATGGGTTGGAGGATACGTTGCATGCCAGACACAAGTCACCTCTTAGCAGTCTATAGGATACAGAGTATGGTGACAGCCAGGGCTTTGAGTCAGTCCATTTAGAACATGTTATTTAGGTCTTGTGTCCTTTTAGCAAGGTATGTCCGTGGGGATTCCAGCTGTTACATATGTCTGGGCAGATACATGCCAAAGGGAGCATTATATTCAATGACTGACCTAATGAGGGCTGAGTAAAGGGTGGACAATAACATCACTAGATTTAGACACAATCCCTTTCTTCCCAAATACTAAACAACTGGGGCAATTCTTAGGGTTGAATTGTAGTAGTTCACTGGGATAGATACCTTCCCAAAAGATATAATAATTAATTTTTTGGTATTTAGTTTCAGGCCATGATTTTTGACACCAGTTATTTATATGAAACAAACCTTCCTGCAGGATGGCTAAATCACTTGGGGATTGAATGACTGCTTCTAACTTGCAGCCATCTGCAAAGTTAGTCAGCCAGAGCTTTTGTTTTTTGGCTTTTACTTCAGAAAAGTAGATGCCAAACAGGAGAGGTCCCAGCACAGACCCCTGGGGGACTCCACTGGTGACTGGTCTCTTTGTCGAGGTACTTTCCCCTATTTTGATTATTTGATTCCTATCTGTGAGCTAGTTATGAATCTAGTAAGTGACAAAGAGATTCATTTCAAGTTTATTTAGCTTTTCTGCTATGCTTGAGTGTGGTATTGTGTCAAAAGTTTTGGTCAGGTTGAAGTATGTAATGCGTACCTTTCTGCCTTCATCCATTACTTATGTGACCTTTAAAAAACACCAGGTTCCATATACTAACAAGAGGAACACTGAAGAATTTGACAAAACTAATATAATTTTGGGGTTAAGATGTAGCCCTATGTTGAGTTTTTAGAAGGCTTTTGAGTTAAGATAGGAAGGATGGTAATGAAGGGAGACTTCTGAAGCTGGATGGAATGTTATTAACATTTTAGGAACAATCTAGAAATCTCAGCACCAACATGTTAAAGTGTGAAGACTTCTGCAATGATACATGGAGCCACTACTAGTAGAACAAAGTGATCATTTGAAAGGGTGATGAGGTTGTTTTCCTTTGTGAAGAGTAATGGCCCATGTTACAAAGTCCCAGAAATTGTGGGCACAATCATACAATGGTGGATCTGAAGGCTACCCCTTTAATGTAGGATACAGAAGAGGTGCTCCTGTGGAACGGAATGAACCATGCATTAGCATATTTGATTTACAGACATCTGAAAAGTAACAAAAATAATGTGAATTTGCACTCAGAGAAAGTATGTATCCATTTTCGCAGGACATGGCATGCCTCAAATGCCAGGCACAGTGGTGCTCTGTAGCAAGCTCTTAGCCTCATGTATAATTTCTCTTATACTTTGTCCACATGTAGGGAAATGGACAGTTGTGGTTCAAGGACAACAAGTAGGAGTTTATAAGACTGCACTGATACCAGGAAGTCACTGAGAGAGAGAGAGAGAGAGGGAGAGAGAATAGATTAGATGGTGAAACCAGGCTTCTTCTTCCAGTAGTGACAAAGATCACTACAGTGGTCTTGTCTAAACTGGTTTTCACTTACTTACTTACCTTGGAACCATTTGGAATGAAAATTCATGCTATTGTGAATTTGAGAACTGATAGCTAAAACAGAAGGACAAAGTCTTATTAAGATCAGGCCATCCACATAGCAAAGAATGTTCCTATTTTTATGTGCTACAGATCTATCATTTTGGAAAATGGTGAACAGTAGGTAACATAAAATAGAACCTTGTGGTACCCCCATTATGGAATTTAAAGGGTTTATAAAACCTGTACTTTCATTGCATTTATGTAATATGCATTTATTTATGTTACACCTTTCAAAATATCCTAGATGTTTTACAGCAATGAATAATAAAAAGCAAACATTCAGACAACATATAACTAAACGCTTTGTAACTAACCCTGCTATAGGTGCTCTCAAAAAGCTTTAACTGCAAGAAAAAGGCAGCTCTGTGATTCAGCAACCACCAAGGTAGAGAATTCCAAAGCACTATGCAACCGCTGAAAATGCCTGTAGACCAATGGATGTCAACCAATTCCTTGGAATCTCTAGCTGTCCTGTAGTGGAACAGTGGAGGGTTCTAGTTAGGTGGTAAACCTAAGCAGATTATTCAAATAGGCTGGGCATGATAGATCAGTACCATTAAATGTGACTGGATATCTTGCATGCAGCCACTGTAATGCAGGTGTAATATTGGGAGATCTTGGGGTCCTTGTCAGTAGCCTGGGTGCAGCATTGCATATTAGCTGAAGTCAGAGTAGATCACCTGCAAACTGTCCTAGATAAAGGATATTGCAATAATCCAGATGAGATGAAAGTAGTGTATGCGTAGCAATGCTTGAAACCAGATATTTTTAGGTGGTAAAAGGAAGAAATGAGCACAGCTAACACTTGCTTATAAAGGCAAGAGCTCATTGCCCTTTGCTGCTTCTGAGTCAGTCACCTTGTCTCCGTGCTTTCTAACCATTTCACTGAGCAAGATAGAAAATATAAGGTGAGGGGCAGATAAAACCATCATAATATGCATTGTTAGAACTTCTGTTTTTGAATAGTTATCATGCAGGTTAACATGTCCAAATGATAGGCATTCACAGCACTCTCAGACACATCACCAGCAGAATCATGAGAGTGCTTTCATGAGTATGTAAGTGGCCAGAACTTCCTTGAAAGCTTCATAAAACATTTCCTGCTGCTAGGATAGCTCAACAATTTTATGTGTAACCACAGTCAAAACCCCAAGGCAAGAAAATATCCAGTCTGAGATGAATGACTCTAAGGCACAGAATGTAAGACAAAGTATCCATGTTATCCTCGTGATACCTTGGAAGTCAAATGGACCATCAGGAGTCTCAGGCTAAAGTATTCTTTGTCTAGGAAATCATAGATCCATCTGAGTACCCCGCCTGACTGCAGGTACCATATCTGTAGAGAATCTGCCTGTCCGAGACACTTTAGAGCAGAAAAGTCTTTACACACATGTAGATGTACTAGACTGTACAAACTGTCCACAGTCATGTGGTTAGTTTCCTGGGGTTAAATTACGGTGATCTGGGTGTTCGTTAAAGTAAATTTTCGTCAACGTCATCTCATCGTTTTGTCGTTTGACTAAGTGGGATTTCGGTAAATAGAATTAGGTCTATATATATATATATATATATATATATATATATATATATATATATATATATATATATATATATATATATATATATATATATATATATATATATATATATATATATATATATATATATATATATATATATATATATACACACACACACACACACACACACACACACACACACATATATATATATATATATATATATATATATATATATATATATATATATATATATATATATATATATATATATATATATATATATATATATATATATATATATATATATATATATATATACACACACACACACACACACACACACACACACACACATATATATATATATATATATATATATATATATATATATATATATATATATATATATATATACACACACACACACACACACACACACATGATGGGGGACAAATTGGGACAGATTTTAAATATTGCTCTTACAAACTTAGAAAGTTGATAGAATAATAGGTTTTGCATTAGTATGAATATTCTGAAGGATGGACTCTTAAACTCAAATGTTTGTCATTATTTAATGACTTCAATCCTCAGCTATTTGCCAGAAAGGTACAGATTTTAGGAGGAACACACCAAAAATATGAGGCAAAAATCTGAACATTCTGCGAAAATCTGTGCAGTTGAGAGGTACAGCAGAGGTCAATAATCTATGTTTTTCAATGGTATGTGACACATATGGCATAGATACCTAAAGACAAAGTGTGCAGTTGATCAAAGTATAGGACGTTTGAGGCGATGAAGATGAAATGCCTAAGATGGGCGTAGGGCGCAGACTGTAGGAAAGATGAAGATAAATGGACATCAGAGCAGAAGCCTAAGTTACCTTTGTTGCAGAGATGGTTAAGGAGAACAGATTATAGTAGATTAGTCATGTGCAGGAAAGCAAGATGATTTGTTGAAGAATATTTGGGGAAAATACAAGGAAGGCAAGAAGAAGTGAAGATTTCCAGCAAAGAGACAGACAGATGGACAGACCGTATGAGAGAAGACCTGCGACAAACATCCGTGTCTTTCAAAGAAGGTAGCAGGTTATCACTGAGTGGAGAGAGGTGGCAACAGTTGATACAACACCCCACCCCCATGTAGAGAAGGGGAAAATGCAGGATGATGGTGATTATTTTACACACACACACACACACACACATATATATATATATATATATATATATATATATATATGTATACATATATATATATATATATATATATATATATATATATATGGGTTCACTATATAATTTCCAAATACTGATATCGTGAATATCAGTATTTTGAAATTATAATCAAACTAAAGAAACCAAGAATCACGAACCTGTTAATTAAATGAAACAAGAATCACTGAGCTGTTAATGACAATCAGCTGTGTAGAACAAGCTCTGTACCTTAAGCAAGAATCACTGAGCTGTTAATGACAATCGGCTGTGTACAACAAGCCTTGTACCCACTATTTACAAATGTATTGAGTCGCAAAAGGGACACAGTGTGTTAATAGATGGTTACATTTACCATCTAGAGAAAAAATCAGATGTGAGAAATTACTGGTGTTGTAAATGGAAGACTTCCATGCCTTGTAAAGGTAGGATCATCACAAAGTCAGTTAGCAATGGCGAAGAATTGTGCAAGACAGTACATCACAGTCACACAGGAGACCCATCACAAATAGAGTGCTATAGCATGTCTGTAGAATTAAAACATAGAGCAATTGTGTCTAGAGATCCACCTTGTCTATTAGTGGAAGACGCTCTGGGTTCAGTAGATGTGATAGCCGACATGCCAAACAGAAGAGCATTACTGCAAACTATAGGTAGAGTTAGGCATAACATGAAAGGAAAGCCAGGTACATGCAGCCTAACATTAGAAACATTAAATGTGTGCGATTTTCCTCTAAAAGATGGTAACTTCATTTACCGACGTGTAGATGATCCTACCAACCAGAATGCATTGGTAGTGTTTACAACTGAGCAAAACATACATGATTTAAGCAGTGCTACAATTTGCCTTTATGGGCGGCACATTCTTTTACAAGGGTGCCATTTGCAGACAGCTATATACAATTTATGCTTTTCTGCAGTGTGGACATTACTCAAAGTGTGTACCTTTAATATATTGCCTAATGAGCAAGAAGTCTTTGAAAGCATATAACTCCATGTGGGAATGTATATTTATACTCATGGAAGAACAAGTGTGTGATATACAACT
>NC_056725.1:1999079537-1999134537 GCF_019279795.1 Protopterus annectens | reverse complement strand
AGCAGAACAACGTCTTGCTATGAGGCAACAACGCTACAGCAGCACCACCACCGCAGCTAATCCGCAGTTAATTCACTTAAAGTGTTCATAGACTAAATTGTTTTGCTTCAACGTGCATTTTCTGAACAATAAGAAGTAGAAAACTCTAATGCCGGGCATTATTGACTGATGTAATATTCAGTGATTTACCAGAAAATCAAAAAGTTTTGATGGCCAGGGGGCAATGAGACATCAGGGATATTCTGGAAAATTCTGGATGGTTGAGAGGAATGGTGTAGAATGGAACTGGTGCAATTAAGTGGGACTAACAATAGTAGAAGAGCACTGCAAGAGAACCATGGATTTAAGAAAGGGAAGCAGGAAGGAAGGAGGGCAGCAGAAGAAAAGAGTGCAGAATGAAGGGATATAGACATACAGTAGGCAGTAAGGAATAAAGCTAGAAGAGAAATGGCAGCACATGCATGATGCAAGTTATAAATATTCATAGGAGAATATATGAAAATAAAGAGGAAAGTCTCAAATCTGATAGGCGGAACCTTGCTAATGTTCTTTGCATTGTAATGTGTCTTTTCAGCTTGATGCAACATTAACATAGAACAAAGCAGTGTTGAATGTCAGTTTGTAGGGAGTTACAGGTATAGAGATATGCTTCGGTAAATGCTTATTACATATTTAGAGCTTGTTTTATTCGAACTCCTGACAACAGATGTTCAGATATCCTGAATTCACTCTCTGGAATCTGTTAAATGATAATGCCAGTTAGATGCCTACATGACTGTTGATAAAATGAATCTTGTACAGTGCACAGCTGAACATATTAAAGCAAGCCCCAGAAGGAAGGGAAGTCCTAAACAGGTGTGGCAGGGAATTACCTGACAGTAGCACAATTTCAGTCAAAATTATAACTTTTAGACATGGGAGTAATGGCCACAATCATTCTCTTGCTGCTGAAACCAGTCAGTGTGCATCTGTTCTTACAAAAATTATACCTTATTGGTACATTTCCTTCTTAAGTCCATATCTTTCTAATAAGTGCTCTTGGTTGTTTTCTAAATATTCTTGCTATCTTCTTCTTTTTCCGGTTAGGGGTCGCCGCAGCGGATCACCTGTCCGCTCATGATTGGCAGTGGAGTTTTACAGTGTCGAGTTGCCAGCCCGGTGCCCAACCTTCCACAGAAGGCACACACACATGCACTCACACCTAGGGCCAATTTAGAGTGCCCAATCCACCTGCAGCATGTCTTTGGGAGGAAACCAGAGCACCCGGAGGAAACCCACGCGACCACAGGGAGGACATGCAGACTCCGCACAGAAAGCACCCCAGCTGAGGATCGAACCGGAGAACCTCTTGCTGTAAGGCGGCAATGCTAACCACTGCACCATATACATTCTTAATAAAAAGCATACTTGTGTGTGTGTGTGTGTGTGTGTGTGTGTGTGTGTGTGTGTGTGTGTGTGTGTGTGTGTGTGTGTGTGTGTGTGTGTGTGTGTGTGTGTGTGTGTGTGTGTGTGTGTGTGTGTGTGTGTGTGTGTATGTATGTGTGTATATATATATATATATATATATATATATATATATATATATATATATATATATATACACATACATACATACATGCAGCCACCATCCCTACCCTGGTTACTGGCCCGTAGCTACCACACCACCACACATTGCCCTCCCTCCACTCCCCCCCTTGGGACCCATCCCGTATGTTGTCCCGACCCAAGTATTGTAGATCTTGCACATATTGTACTCCATGCACATAGCCATGGGTATCTTTGTAACTCTGGGTTTAGATGAAAGTTGAATACCCAATGTTTGTGTTGTCCCACATGGGATGAATGTTTCCCTGGTACTAACAATAGATTTCATGTGTCAGTTTACACTAACGGTTTTAGTTGTAGGCATCGCAAAACATACGTGCCACACAAGGTTGGTTGGTATGCATATGAAACACAGTATCCAGCAATACCAGACTACATTACAGGATATGTAGCTAAATATGTAGAGGTATGTGTGTGTGTGTATATATACCCATAACTAAATATATAAAACCTCTCCCACTCTGTAGTACAAATGTATACATACATAGACAGACATATATATAAATACCCACATATAGCTATATACATATGCAGACACTCATACATCCACGTCGTTAGATTATATATATATATATATATATATATATATATATATATATATATATATATATATATATATGTTGGGTGTGTGTGTGTATACACAGATATATAGCTATGATATGATACAGCACATAAGAATGACATATGTTCACAGGCTGTGCCAATGGGGGTGAGGGGCCCAATCAACAAATGTGTAACATGTAGCATTCCCGCACCCCCAAGCCATATAGGGGAAACATACAAACACACAAACAATGTAAACAATCCACTGCTCCCCAAATCACAGGCAGGACACAACCAGTGGGGGGAACACTGTGGACCCACCAAGTCTAATCTTGCAACAGAGACAGGAGCATCTCTTGCGGGACACCCCAAAAATTTTTGATGATTGGAGTCCTGTCCCTGCAACGATTTATCAAGGCAGGCCATGTATGTACTCAGACTACAAGGTTGGTAAAGCCTGATGACCCATGGGTCAAGACAACGTACGAGATGGGTCCCGAGAAGTGGAGAGTGGGCAGTGTGTAGTGGTGTGGTTAAACCCAACCTGCACACAGAGTAAGGATGAGTACTGTAGAGGAGGGGCGGGTGGGGTAACTATGGTTATGCAATTATGGGCCGAGGCGTGCAGGTGTTGGCTAGAGTGGTTCTATTCGGATTGCCCTGGGGATGTAAGCAATAGTGGAAATTGGGCAGAGCTGCCGCCTAACGAGCAGCCATTCCCAGTATGAGTCCCACTGCAGCACAGTCTATTTTACATGTCAAAGTACGGCATAACCATATGTGTTGCAGCAAAACCCACTACATAACACCAAAGAAAACATGGTCGCAACACCCCACTGTAGGCATGTAGGCTGATCTAACTGGCATCAAAAGTTATTATTGTAGTCCTCACCCCCACCCAGGGGTGTGAGTGACCAACGCAACCTTCAAATGCAGTGTATATGCACAGCTGTTGCTGTAGAAGACATGGCCAGCTGTGGACCTTCCCTTCAGCCTTTCTGCACATCCCTGGATAATTCCCCTACTATCTCTCCCTCTTTGTGCCCCATGAACACCACTTACCTATCAACCCCTGTTCCATTTCTATTAATGTTTAAAGATACATGTAGGTGACACCCTCTTCCCCAACAATATTGGCTGAATCTGGAACCCCCTACTCACATGTATTACCTCAGCTGTCCCACAGGACACATGTATGTAACACATGAAGGAACACCAAAAGCCACTTGGATCAGCACATGCTCACCACTTAGCGAAATCCTCTCCCCAACTTACACTCTATACCCCTACATCAACTAGCAAAACTGACACCTCTTGTCCTGCCTTGCATATAAGTCCCAACATCCGACAAACCTTCCCTATTGCTCCCCTTCCAATTATTTCAACAGGCTACTATACAGTTACAATCTCACCCCCACTACCTACCTACCTACTCCTTCACTATTGTCTTCCACTCTACCACACAGGTGTGGAATAACTAAACCTACCCCAGATACCTGCATGTAACCTATCCAGAACTGTTAAACTGGAATCCAACTTCACCTTAAACTGACCTTTGTCAACAGTCATACCTGACATGTAAACCTGACCTAAGCATTTATAATACCGACATGTTAACATAAACTAAGCATGAAGAATATGGTAAGTAGCTAAGTTACATCTGTTACTCTCTATGAATATGAACACCTCAGTATTAGTTGAAATGAGTAGCTGGGGTTCACTGTGGAGCTCTACTCCCTGGGCCACCGCTGCAAATGGACAAGCATCCAGTCAGATTGTCCCAGTTGACAAATGTAAGCTAAATACATGAAGTAGCATGAGGGTATGCAGGAGCAAGCTGGTGTAAGCCTGCTTGGGTGGTGGTAAGCAATGCCCACACTGGTTAAGCAATGTTGAATAAACGAAGCAATGTAGAAGCTAACTCAGTGTAAGACACTGCAACTGGAGATCAGCAATGCTGAGCCTCATGCAAACCAGCGGATACCCACCTACAATTGCTCAACAGTGCCTTAGTCACTCTGTAGCCAACAGCTGTCATTGTGCTTATTAACAAAATAATCTGCCAGGTTGCAACCCCCCGACCTTGCACACTATAGTCTATGTGAGTTCCCACTAAGCCATGGCAGATGCACATTCAGCTGCTGTGATCACAAACATATCATCCAGCACAGTCATTCAACAGTATAGGAAATGTATGTAAGTATGTAGATTAATACCAGCAAACATGTGTACATTGCTCAACCACAGCATTTCGAGCAGTCTGTGTGCATCAAAGAACAGTGCCTGTCCAATCATACTGTGAGAACAGTAGTCTTGTATAATACCGAAGAGAATAATGAAAAATGGTGCACGCCGTGGGGGTGTGTGGGCGTGCTTCATGCACAGAATGTCACACCTGGGGCGTCGGTTCTGTGGGACTGGGAGATGAGGATGGCCAGGTGTGTGAGCAAACTGCTGCTTCTCAAACCTCTGGCAGGATGCTACCAGTGGGAGAAACAGTGTAGACCAGCTAAGCCTACTCTTGACACAACAACAGGTCTGTCCCTGGCAGGACGAACCAAACGTTGTGGGTCACATCGATGTCTCCAGCAGAATTGTAGGAGGATCAAGGGAAGGTTTGTAAGTATGTGGAATAAACGGATGAAGATCCTGCAGAAGCTTGGGTTGAGACAGTCTACTGGAGGAGTACTGAGACGTGCAAAGAGGGAAATGTGTGGAGGTGTGGTATGGCAGGGCTAGCAACTAGAGAATGGATGGATGCTGTGTACATGGAGCTCCCGGGCTGGGGGCAGGGAACATGGGTATGACATTATGGTAGAAAAATGCAAATGAAGCAGAAAAGCAATAGTGTAGTGGGCAGAGCATCTGCATAATGAGCATGCATTCCCGGTTCGAGTCCCACGGCAGCCCATTCTATTTTCCATGTGAAATCTGTATATAAACCTTCATTTTGCTGTATAACCTACTAAATAACATTTAAATGTGAACTGGAGTACTGCATTAAATGCACATGTGAAGTGTCAGTGTCATAATGAATAAAGCACTAGTAAGCAGGTGTAAGCACAAATAAGCAGTAGTAAGCATAGATAAGCGGCAAGAAGCATATTTAATTGTGTTTGCATGGGGTAAGCATTGCCTACACAGATTAAGCAAAGTAGCAACTAACTGAGTGTATGAAACTGCACCCGGAGGTTAGAATTGCTTAGCTCCGCGCAACCCCCCGCGCACCCACTTACAACTGCTCAAAAGTCCCTTAATCACTCTGTATCCAACGGCCAATGTTCTGCCCAGCAACAATATCTACAGCCTCTGCAAGTCCTGAACCCAGGACCCTGCACACTATACACAAAGTGATTTACCAGTAAGCCATGGCAGATATACATAACCCTCTTGTTTTCACAAACATATCATCCAGCACAATCAGTCAACAGTACAGGAAATGGAGTAATATCATACCACACAACTGCTTAATGCAAGAATTTCAGACAAACTGTGCCAAAATGTGGATACAAATAGGGATATCTGTCAAATACTGCTCTAATACACTTAAAACATTGCTAGTTACACAGTTATATGTACTAGAACACATATTTTGAAAGAGATGAAAAGTCTGAAACACAAAAGTGTCAGCACAAGTGACTGACTTCAATCCTAAGATCATCCATGTCAATTGCCAAGAGAATGAGGTACAGGCCAAAAATATAAGCCAAACATGCATGGACACATGGACAGATATATATCTGTAAATGTAGACAGATAGACAGCTATAGGTATATATATGTATTTGTATGACTCACAAATAATCATATAACATCAGTTGTACATAGATAGATAAATATATGCATTGTATATATATATATATATATATATATATATATATATATATATATATATACACATATATCTATATATATATATATATCTATATATATATATATATATATATATATATATGGGGGTTTCACATATATAATTATGCGTATACATATATATATATATATATATATATATATATATATATATTATACATATATATGTATTTGTATGACTCACAAATAATCATATAACATCAGTTGTACATAGATAGATAAATATATGCATTATATATATATATATATATATATATATATATATATATATATATATATATATACACATATATCTATATCAATGTCTATGTCTGTGTATATATATATATATATATATGGGGGTTTCACATATATAATTATGCATATACATATATATATATATATATATATATATATATATATATATATATATATATACACAAAACTGCAGTACTTGACTTCAGGACCCTCCACAACCCATTCCGTACTCACCATTGCCAAAATCTGAAAAAATTAGGATGGCTAGAACTGCAAAACCAAATTATTTTCCAACAACTAACTATTAACCACAAGATCATGTATCATCCTACAAATACACCCATACTCTCTACCCTTATTAGCCCTTATAAAAACCTACCAACCCTACGCTCAGCTAATAAGTCACTACTAGCCACCTTTAAATCTAATAACAAATCTGGAGAATATATTTTCAATAATAGCACTGGAAATTGTTGGAACAAGCTTCCTACCAAACTAACATCCCTGGAATCCACACCACTTTTCAAAAAGCATCTAAGAATCCACCTATCTTTACAATGGCTTTGCCCCTGTACTAATCCTGTCTAATTTTTTTTTCTCCTCATTCCACCATCTTCACATGCACAATTACAGGCATCCCTTGTAAAAGAAAAAAAAATCACCCTGTCTTTGTCTTTTCTATATTAAGTTGTATTTTAACTTTCTAATATTGCCTTTACACATGTTAATCCTGTTATAAACATGTCATTTTATATTCCCTTATGTAATGAATATTTCATTTTTACTAGTCACTATATCAAATTAAATTTTTAAAATATGTTACGCCTATGTAGTATTTTTTGGTTTCTTTAGAACAATGTTGTAGTCCAGCTTTTCTCCTTGGGCCTCTACTGAAAATGGACATATATCCAGTTAGACTAGCCCGGTCAACAAATATAAAATAAATAAATAAATAAATATATATATATATATATATATATATATATATATATATATATATATATATATATATATATATATATATATGTATACACACACACACACACATATATATATATATATATATACATACATTATATATATATACATACATATATATATATATATATATATATATATATATATATATATATATATATATATATATATATATATATATAGTTAGAAATATGTATAGCATTTCCACATGGGAACAAAATCCTGAACCACTCATTACAACATGACAGACTATAAGCATTGTTAAAGGGGTTAGGGGCACAAATGAGGGACACCTGGTAATTAGTGATATGGTACTCCCCCAGCCCTAATGGATATGCTGTGCAATCCAACATCCAGCACATGCAGTACTTGACTTCAGGACCCCCCACAACACAGCCACAATGCTTTAACAGTAATCCAATTCACCTGTACATGTCAGGGCAATATCTGTAACATATGCAGAAAAGTCATTCTACCGTAGGGAATGTACAATGTGAAAGGGGTACACATTACAATGGTACAGATATGCATACACATCTATACATTGACAAATATGTTCAGGCATATCTATAAATATATATATATATATATATATATATATATATATATATATATATATATATATATATAGGTACATACACATATACACAGACAAAAGGTATTAGTAGCCATACATATGTAGAAATAGTGTGGAAGTACTGAGTGCAAAGTATATCCCTCAGCCACAAGCCCTGTAACTGGTACCTGTGACATGTGTAGTGTGGCAACTATTCCCACAAATAAGAATACTTACATTACACATATACCCACTCACAATTCAAAGGACATGACATAACACACAGTTATGCATACACAGAAAACCTTTATTTGTGTACTATACAATAATGTATGCCATTACTTACAGCACATGGAATTTGAAATATTTAATCAGTGATGAATGCAAGCTGCCATATGGGGGGACCACCTCACAACAGTGGGGGCAACCCGCCGATCCACCCCTCACCCATGTGGAGGAGCTTCTCAGCAGCCATGTGGCACCTGCCTGCCAGCAGCACCAACACCTGGCAGGGCGCATTGTGGAGGTGGGTGCCACTGACACACCGGTTGAGGAACGTGCAGGTAAGGCCCCAGGGCACATCAGTACACCACTCTTGTATATGCATCCGCATCTGTACAGGTACATCATGCACATCTGAGATGTCATATACATAGCCTGTTGCTGTCTAGTAGTAATAAACAGTCATGCATAAGCTGTAGTATTGTAGACTTCTACTGTTGATGTAACATAATGCTGCACTCACCCTTTATGAATGCCACAGCTGTGGCCACTGACATCAACTTTCTCACACTCTTATGTAGGTCCATCCTGGATACCACCATGGCAGCAGCCTGTAGCCAGTGAGTATGGTTCATGTTCATGCATGACAATACACTGGGCATGCAATAGCTATGGGATATTCCATACACACATCTAACACACCTACCCATAGTGCATGCTGTACACATTCATGTTTTGTTGCTGTGAAATGCATTGCATCACAGTAGAGACCATGCTGGGGTATCGGAAGGGTACAACAGATACATGCATGATAACTAACATCCTGTCAATGTGCAATGTGTCCACAGGAATGAGAAGTATGGCAGGACACATGACCTACAGTAGGGACATGTGTGAAACAACACCCTCATGGCTGTATCTGCACACAATCAGTTTAAGTAACTGTGGCAGACATAACCCTGACCCAAAGCAATAGTGACAGCAGTGTGTGAACTCCAAGGGATGTGCACATGAGTAGACCTTGCAACCATGCAGAGGTCTGAGACATGTGTAGGGCACCCCCACAGCCATGGTAAGGTCTGCTGGTTGTCAGTGTAATAGTCTTGTACTGGTCATACATGCACTACTGATGTTGTGATCTGTAAAGCAGACATCAGGCATTCACAAATGATATCTTTTCACATATCATCCCAGGTATGAGTTGATCTAACACATGGGGCTGTGAGCATTGGAGCTGACATAACTGACACAGTACTACATATGCAGCAATGGTTTCTACACCTGTGAGGTATGGTGCACAGTACAAGGCAGGGTGCAGAACAGGTCCACAGTAACACTTTGTACATGGGTGCAGTGTTAACAAGGGGAAGGGCCATCACCTACCAACACAGCCCATGCATCACACACATGTATACTGCCGCTAGCATGAAGTCACTATAGTTGCACTGCATGCTGTTGAGCACCATATGTAATGCATGCTGACAGAAGGGTAACGGGAGGACTGTGTGTACAAAAGTTGTGCAAACCCACATGTAGGTGTGTGTGTGTGTGTGTGTGTGTGTGTGTGTGTGTGTGTGTGTGTGTGTGTGTGTGTATGTTGATTGTGTCTAAGTGCAATCTGGTGGAGTGTGGCCGATGCATGTCAGATGTGTGTGTGTACATGTGTGTCTGTATGGGTGTCCATGTATGCACAGGCGATGGTGGGATTGATCACATGGCAGAACTTCTCCTTGGGATTGTGCTGTACATGTACATGGAGTGACACATGAGACACCAGGACAACCTGTCTGATATGTGAACACAGGACAGCTGATAGCATAACAAGGTCTATAGCATGGAACATGCATTGGGAGGGAAAGTACATACCAGCTATACACATCATATTGCCAGCAGCAGACAGATAACCGGCTACCCATGTATGCAACACTACTAATGCAATGGGGAATTACCAGAGCACATCAGTGAGTGTACCCAGGTATTACTTTTGTCTGCATGATGAGGTTGATCTTGCAGCAGATGTGGCATGGACTGAGCAAGACTGTAGTATGAGTCTCCGGTGTGTGACATATATAGTTAATGTAGCAGCCCCAACTATATAGGGGCTATGTACACCATGACTGGACATACACAGGGTAATACTGGATGACAGCAGTGAGGCCATGTACAACCTACTCCCCCCAAGTCAGGGAGGTGATGGAGTAACAGGTCATGTGTTGTGATCACACTTGTAGGCATGGAGAGGAATGATATGTTAATGGGTAGTCGTAATGAGTGTATGTTAACAAGTGCCATGCAGGATGGGTAACATATGTAACTGAATGTGGGACTGTCTGTAAACCCAGGGAAACAGAGGTAGTAAGGTGGACTGTCAGTGTGTGTGGGTGTGAGTGTGTGTGAGCGTGTGTGAGTGTGTGTGACTGTGTGTGACTATGTGAGTGAGTGTGTGTGAGTGTGTGTGTGTGTGTGTGAGACTGTGTTTGTGACTGTGTGTGTGTGTGTGTGTGTGTGTGTGTGTGTGTGTGTGTGTGTGTGTGAGACTGTGTGTACAGTTATGCAATTCTGTAAGGTCTTAAAGTGTATGTTTGTTTCCACCTACAGGTGGCGAGGTGGGTCAGGGTCCCTTCTGCATGCAAATTGAGGTAGGTGTCCGTACAGACACCGATGATGTTAATGGTACTGTTGAGGCACAGGTGGGGTTGTCAGAGGCCAACACTGCGCCAACATGTGTCATCACCCTCCTAGCCACCCCAAGCCCACACACAGTTACGGTGCTCCTACAAACCCCATCACACATGGCCATAGCAGAGGGACAGTTGGTGATTGGTGGCAGTGACCCAGAAAGTGTGATGTCCATGCCAACTGTGTCAGGTCATAGTAGGCATAGCCAGATGTCCAGCAGGGTACCACATCAGCAGATGTACCATGGTGCTCATGGGAGGCCCACAGGTCATCATGCTCCTGGCAGAGGCGCCACAACTGGTATCATCAGGAGCATGTTTCAGACTGTAATGGAGGCACAGGCACATATGGAAATGTACACCAGACAGGGCCTGAGGCTGCAGAGGTCTGCTTTCTCATCTGTAAGTGACAACCGCCGTGAACTTGCTGTTGCCCTCCGTGAACAGACCAAGGTCATGGATAGATGGTGGGGTGAGATGGTGGGCCTCCTTGACCATGGTATGCCTGTGCTTGAACATGTGGTGGGAGTGGTGTGATGGCCGTGTGCACGTAGACCAGAAACACCAGCAGCTGGTGGGCAACATGGACGTGCCAGGATGCCAACACGCTCCTGTAGAGGCAGTACCAATCCCAGCACATCACTGGGGGTGCTGTCCAACCACACCACAGCAGGCCTCATGCACATGGCCCTGGCCAGTCCCAGGTGGGACATGGTTCCAACGGATATCTGTCATCATCAGGGAGAGTAGCACCTCAAGGTCTGTACCTGCATGTGTCCATGGAACCCCTGGCAGGCACAGTCAACATGTTCATGGCTGGAGGCAGTGAACTGCACACCCTGCCAGGTATGGTCTGCAGCTGTCCAGCAACACCCGTATGGGCAGCCACATGGCAGAACTGTGTGCATGCATACCCACACACTATGCAGCCACACCTAGGGTGACCCCATACCGACACACACCACATCACCATGCCCCAATCAATGAACCAAACCCCTCACCCACACACATGGTGACACATGTATGGACCACCCTCAGCCTCTGGCACATCAGCAGCATACCCTGTGCATATGATGATACCTTTGCCACATCCCTGTCATCCATAACATTGATGCAGGGACAGGCTAATATGGTTCTGATGCACGTGGTGACTGTAATAGACAGCTGCAATGTACTGCAGTGTAAGATGTCAGGGGTAATGTGTAATGCATACATGTCAGGTAGTGTAACCATGCAGCTATGATGCATTTCAGCTGTTAGTAACACTGATTATTATCTCCATAATGTTATCCATTTGTGTTGTAGGTGTACATCTGTCAGCAGGAGGATGGTCTGCAGTCATATTCCACAGGGGTATGTCACTGTGGTGACACCATGGCCGTGACATATCTGGTGTACAGTTGCACACATGTCACAGGTTTGTATAACAGTTATTGTCCGTGCCACATTGACAGGTGGCCTGCTATACATGCATAATCTGCACCCTTATGTCAACCCATCCACATACACACACATCCTTACTTGGCAACACTGTGTCTAGACCTTTACCTAGGTATGTAGTGCTACTGAACTGTGTGGTTTTCATTGCACACATGACACCATGTTTAGGGTGAGGTGTGCGCCAGGTCACATGTTACATGCAGAACATCCACAGACATGTACAATATGGTAATTGGGGATTTAATGTTTGTATATGGAGAATACATAGTGTGTCATACCATCATATATACATTGACTGACACATGACAGGCAGATGCACATCTTAGAGACCTGGGTGTATTGTTGCTAACTAACTAGTCCATGTGTCCAATATGTTACAGGTAGGCTGCACACAGCACATGTGTAACTGGGCTGTATCCTGTTATCAGTTACCTGTATGAGTGATGGTGACAGTGGTCACCAGAGAGTGGTATGTGAGCCATATACCGGGTGTACCATGGTGTAATGACAGTGTACACAGCACCCACATCCCCCAATGGATACTGTACACACTAGATCCCATCTTGATACTCTGACATACCCACTATCACACATTGCTCACAATGCCAATACAACCCATTGCAAATCACAACAGTGGTACCACAGGGATATGCATGTAATGCACATGCCACAGGCATAGTAGGGTGTTGCATTGAGATGCCACACCTATGGGCAACAACAAAAATATCTGTACTACTGTGTGGCAATGTGTATTGTAATAGGGGTATGTGGCCTCGGAATGGTGTACCCTACAGATATGCAGACATGCACAGGCCTCACATACTTGTGTGTCCCAGGCATGACACTCAATACCCTTTGCTACTGTAATGAGAGCACATAGACACATGTACTGTACATGGCAGTACATACATATATTACAGATGTCATTTCCCAGGGTTTGACATAGCCTTGTATGTGACCCACAGATAGCCTCTGTGTAGACAATATGTCACAGAGTATAGGTGGAGGATGTCTAGATGGTCAGCATAGGCCATCTGTTTGATGCCTGTGATTCTTGTAGTTAGGTATTTCCACTGCCTTCCCAGCTGTTTCAGCTGTCTTGCGAGGTACATACCAAACAGGACATTGTACTCTATACAGGGTGTAATGAGGGATGAGTACAGAGGGACAATTACCCCCTTTTTTCTGGATGTAAAGCCCTCAGTGATGAGGTGTGCCACATAGAAGGATTACCTTACTGTTGTGGCTATGTGGATAATGAAGGTGAGACCACTATCCACCTGTGTCCCTATGTCTGTCAACACACTTTCGGTGTATAGTGTACTGCCACCTATGTGGTAATTCACGGGTACATGGTATGTCCAAAGGGGATAACTATACATTACTTGGCATTAAGCTTAAGCCAATGGCTCTGGCACCAAGCATCTGTTTCTGTAAAGCCATGTTGTAGAATATCCACATAACTTGGGGATCCAATAATGGCTTGCAGTTTGCAGTCATCTGTGAACTTTGTTAGCCAGAGTTCCGTAGTGTTGTCCTGTACTTCATGGAAGTAGATGCCAAACAAGAGCTGTGCCAGGACCGACCCTGATGTACTCCAATTGTCAATTGTCTGAAGCAGGGATTGGACAGGGCTACGTTTACAGTCTGGGTTCTGTCGGTAGGTCAGTTGACAATCCATCAAGTGACACAAGTGTTTATGGCCAGCTTCGCATGTTCAACTATGTCTCTAGAGTGGGTGATGTTGTTGAAGGCCTTGGCAAAGTCCAGATAGGCTGTGGGGAACCGCCTTACCCTCCTTCACAGCTCCAGAGACTGAATCAAAGTAGTCAAACAGGTTCAGGAGACAAGATCGGCCCTGCACGAGCCCAACCAGGGTGGGGTCCAGTGTTCACTGGTTGGCAATGTCTTTGTTAATAAGTTGCATGATAATTCATTCCATGCCCTTGCAGATTTGGCTCATCAGTCTGATGGAACGATAGTTCCCGGGATCCAAGGTGGATTCCCCCTTGTGGAGTGTGATAACTGTAGCTGTGTGCCACTCAGTGGGATAGAAGCCTGAGGTGAGGTTATGATTACACATGGCACTTAGGTGAGATGCAGGGTTATGTAGTAGTTCATGTACTACACAGCCTGGGATGTCATCTGGTCCCATGGATGCTGTATTCCTAGCAGTGAAGTTAGTGGTTTCCACCTGTGTGACCATAATTACTGGAATTTGGCAACCTTTTGTTACTGAGATGTGCCCTTTAGGGGGTGAGGGAGGCTGAATGTGGCACTAAATTGGTATGGCCAGATATTGGAACACTCCTTTGAATCAGTATATTTAATGCCACTCTGTTGTAGCACAGAGCAGTTCTGAGCATTGCCATATAGATCTTGGACATAACTATAGAATGCCTTGTGGTTGTCTTTGGAATCTCTGGCAATTATATTTATGTAACAAGCTGTGGCGGATTTCGAGGGATAGCAGCTTCTTACTGAGGCTGGTAAGGGAGCAGCATGCATTTTGGGATTATCCTTTTAACTGCAACAGTGTCTTCCTTCTGTTGTATAGACTGTTCATGACAGTGGTGCACAAGATTGGCTTTCTTGTTTGGAGGACAGTGTTATGTTTCTATGTGGGATGGCACAATTCACGCACAAATGAATGTGCCCATACAATGTCTTAGTGTAGGATTCAACAGTTGCACTTTCAGCTCCCATCTCCATGGGTGTCATGAGGTTTGTCACTTCTGCCTTGAGTAGCATGGCGTTGGCTTTGCAGAGGGTATTCATGGAGGATCCATACTGGCCGGTGGGGGTGGGATGTGGATGTCAATGATGATTACCTAATGATCAGACCTGACCTATGAGGGGTGGCCACTGGTGTGGGGCATCTGACACCCATGTTGGTAATGACCAGATCTAGGCTATTGTAGACCCTGGCTGGACAATGGATTAGTTGATCCAGGGGGTTGGAATGTATGAGTTCCCGGAACTGCTGGTAAAGGGTGGTGGTACATGAGTTGTTTTCCCAGTTAATGGCATTGTATTTGGAATCACCCAGTATTATGGTGTTTGATTGTATCTTAATATTGTCCAGTATGTTTATTACAGTGTAGTGAGAACCTTGGACCATGGAGGGGGAACAGGCAGCTACAATTTGGATTGCAGTCTTACATAGCATTAGTTGCATCTGGCGATTCTCAGATGCTTTGTGTTTGACACTAAGCTGGAGGTGTGAATGACCTTGATGAATATGGACACTCCTGCACTTGTAGTGTTGTGGTCTTGGTTTGTTGCCCGACATGTGTGATAAGGGTTGTAGCCTGGTATTACAGGTGTGCTCTCTGGAGCATTTCACCAGGTCCCAGTTACTGCACAGATATCGATGTTCCCCATTTGTAGGTGTGGCTCAAGAGAGTGCCTAACATTGAGTCGCATTACCGTCAGTTTTGCATGCTTGTATCTGTTACAGTGGTGGTTTTGTCCTTTGAACCTTGCCTAAGATAAGCTGCTATGGGGGTGCCAAGAGCTGTAGCCAGTAACCTGAATCCCAGGGGCAACATGTGCAGACCACCTCTGTTAGAGCATCGTGGTTTGTACATCATGTCGCCCCAGGCAGACAGATAACGGATCCCCTTTGCATGACATCAGATGCTGAGCCAATTGTTGAAGTCAGTGCTGTGTATATGTATATGTTTAGTATTTATATGTATATATGTACATATATATCCTCATATATGCATGTGGATATGTATATGGCCATATATGTATGTGGATATGTTTATGTGTATGTATCTACATAGATATGTGGATATATGTGCACACATATCTGTTTACCATATGTCCAGAACATGGAGTAGTGTCCTACCTCAGTACCAATAGTCCCAACAATGTAGTGCACACATATCTGTTTATCATATGTCCAGAACATGGAGTAGTGTCCTACCTCAGTACCAATAGTCCCAACATCGTAGTGCAAGGGAATATCATGGATGTATTGCGGGTATATATGTAGACTGTTGCCACTGTCATAGGGGTGTCTTAACAGACATGTTGGGTGTGGGAGGTCACATCTGCAGTAGACATGTGCACAATTGCCTACAGACAGACATCCTAGGGGCAGCATAGTACATACCCACTACTAGCACAGTAACGATCCTGTCGACTACAGCAGGAATATGACCACTATATGTGGACAGCGTGGCAGTCCAGAAGTGTACACATGTCCCCTTCATACAAGACATGTAGACCACGCCTTCCAATGTGGATGTTACTAGCCATCTACATGGGTATATCACGACAATACTGGGGTACATATGCCCACACAGTGTATGCACGCACATATGCCAGTCTGTCCAGACACATAATACCTGGTGCTGCTGAGTTCGCATGGCCACATACTACCCAGTAGAGAATGACATACATCTGCACAGCATACCACGGCTTTGTCAGAAATACACAACAGTTATGCTGGCCTGGCAGCAGTATGTCCTGCAAATAACTGGACATAACAGTGCACTAGGTATTTACAGTAGGATGCTAGGCATGTCACAAAGCACTGGGCAAACTACAGGCAGACTGCCACAACTCTGGAATACATATTGTATGGGGTAATACACATGTACCTGCGATTATAGTGGACTCAACATGCAGGTCACAGCATAGCATCGCAGGCACCTGTGAGAAAATGCATACCCACATCCAATGGCAACGGAGCCACAACCACATATGATACACAAGCTTAACACTGGAGCAGCATGTAACATCAGATAAAACAGGATGGAGAACAATGGTGTCTACCACAGTCTGTACAGAGCCCATGTGTCGTAAGTGCAATACACATACAGTCGTCAATCATCCTAACCCAGGGGTCTGCAACCTGTGGATCTATAGCCACATGTGTATCTTCAACCCTGCAGTAGTGGGTCCTTGTACCTCTGAGGATTAATGGACACACACACACACACACACACACACACACACACACACACACACACACACACACACACACACACACACACACACACACACACACACACACACACACACAGCAATCCCAACACAGAAACACAGGTATGGACATATGGTAGGTATTGTTCTTATAAACTTAGTTATATTATATGTAGTATAACTATATATGAAACCGTATATGCTCTGCTGTCTTCATTGTAGGAGTCAGATAGCTGTTGTGCCTCCCAATTACATTAGTTTGGTGGGTGAGGGGTCAGGAATGGCTTTCTAGATAGTGAAGGCCACAGACCCCTGCCATATGTACACAGACCACAGTACTGTACATACAAACACAGAATGCCCAGGTAATATCCTCAGAAACAGCCCCTACTACACACAGCATGTCCAGCAGTCTATCTGACTGGCTGGTTATCAGGTATGCTCTCAATAACTAATGGTGTACAGACCATATGCACCATATATATGTGGGCTTCATTTGCACAACACATGTGTGCACCTCTGCAGTCTAGAGGTCAGTGTATGTAACAGTGTGCTATGCCCCTGTAAGGCAGTGTATGGGTGGTATGCACCATAAGTATCCCAGGGTGTTACAACATGTGAGGACCACCAGTAGTAAGCTGACTTACAGTATGCGGATGTACATTACCATACATTTCACCTTGTGAACATTGCTGGCCTACTACTTACTGTCATCAGTGTGATTGTGATGATTACAGTTATGCATTGTTATGTGACAGATACCACCATAGTGTCAACCCAGGTATTTTCTCCCTATGGCTTGCATGCAGAGTGTATTTAGAGGCCACTGGGCTATACATCTGCATGACATACTGTGGATAGTTTGTTATGCTGTGGCCACGTCAGTCTTTTCTGTTGGATTACCTGAAAACCTTGGCATGGACACCAACAGATGTGATGCTTTCGGGCTACTGTAATAAAGGATATGTTTGAGTGTTGCATTACTCTGTTTGTATGTATGTCAAAGCATAATCAGCTATATGATATGGCATAAACAACTATAATAGTACACAACTGAACCTTTCCTATGTATACCAACCTGTGTGTTGTGTTACATCCATTGACTTCTCTGTGGGTATATATGTCAGGCAACACTTGTCTGTGGTATGGGTGACTCATACAATGTCCATTGGATGAGCTTGCAACTGTAGGGATACTGGCTGTTCAGTATGGTGTGCACCCTCTGATTATGTATCTTCCTAGACATACCTCTGTGTGTGTCTGTGTAGTTACATATATATCTATACATATGTGTGTGTGTATATATATATATATATATATATATATATATATATATATATATATATATATATATATACATATATATATATATATATATATATATATATATATATATATATATATATCTGCATATATGAGTATCTGCATACATGTGTCTGTGTATAGGTATCATAGGACTGTTCACTGCTTACACATTGTACATTCACTATGGTAGGCAGACTGTACTGCATGATATGTTATCAATACCAGCCTAACATAATACAGGTGGGATGGCTTACTATTAACATCTATTAGCATGTTGTGGCCATGTATGGCATTTGCAACAGTCGGCATTGTATTGCAGGGGGGTATATCAATACGTGTAAGACATATATTGCTTGAGCCCCCTCACCCACAATAATGGTGTCTGTGTTCATATATATGTCTTTGTTATATTCTCTATGATATCTATCGATATATATCTGTATACACACACACACACACACACACATATATATATATATATATATATATATATATATATATATATATATATATATATATATATATATATATATATATATATGTAGACAGATGTGTATAGATGTATGCATGGAGAGAGCTAGGTGTGTGTGTGTGTGTGTATATATATATATATATATATATATATATGTATACACACACACACACACACACACACACACACACATACATCTAAAGTGCATTTTCTGTACTGTTGAATGATTGTGCTAGATGACATGTTTCTGAAGCCATCAGATGTATGCATATCTGTCATGGCTTAGTGGTAATTCGCAGTATGTAGAGTCCTGGGTTGGAGCCTTGCAGACACTGTTTAATTTGTTGCTGGGCTGAACACAGGCCATTGGGTACAGAGTGATTAAAGCAAGTTAAAGCAGTTCTAAGCAGGTGTGCATGGGTTTGCGCGGAGCTAAGCACTGCTAACTTCCGGTTACAGTGTCATACACTCAGTTGGCTTCTATATTGTTTAACCTGTGTAGGCAGTGCTTACCCCCATGCAAACTCGCTTACAACTGCTCAAAAGTGCCTTAATTATACTTTATCCAACGGGCCGTGTTCTGCCCAGCAACAAAATAAACATCTCCTGCCGGCCTCGAACCAATTACACTGCACACCATAGACAAGGTGATGTACCACTAAGCCATGCCAGATACAATTAAATCCGATGTTTTCAGAAACATATCATCCAGTCCAGTCATGCAACAGTACAGAGAATGTATACCAACATCTAGATGTATGTCTGTGTACATATATTAATATCTAAACAGATACAACATATCTATATATGTATATATATATATATATATATATATATATATATATATATATATATTTCTGAAACTGTATACATATATATCAATATATATGAACATATATACATGCAAATGCTTACATTGACACATATATGTGTCTACACCTGTAAGTCTACATATACACAGCAAGTTACATATGTGTACGCAGATATATATCTATGTAGGTGTATACGGACATAGTATATATATATATATATATATATATATATATATATATATATATATATATATATATATATATATATATATATATATATATATATATATATATATATAGCCATACATCTGTAGATAGCAATGGCAGATTAACAAATGACACATATGTCCTCATGCACCATTAATGGGGTTGAGAGGCCCCAGACACTATACGTCTTGTACGAATAGGCATCCTCCCACAGCCAAACACGTCTGCCCTGCAATACACTACCAAGTGTTGCAGATCCCAAAACCAGGACCTGACACAACATAGGCACACAATGTTATCAGTAGTACAACATCCCACCTGTATGATGTCAGGCTGGTATTGGTAACATATCATGCAGTACAGTCTGCCTTCCATAGAAAATGTAATATGTGGAGGCCATAAATATTCCCACGATACAGATACACAGACACAGATATGCAGATACAGATATACATATTTATATATGTATATATATATATATATATATATATATATATATATATATATATATATTTATATCTATAGCTATATCTATATATACATATAGATAGATATACATGTGACTACACATACACACACAGTAATATGTACAGTATGATACATAAGTAGAAGGTGCACACAATATGGAACAGCCACTATGCCTACAGTTAACCCCTAAACGACTGGACACTGTATGAGCCACCCATACAAATGACAATCGTTGCCTGCAACATATACCCACAGAGAGGTCATAGGAAAAACACCAGCCACAGGTTTGCAGACATGGAAACCTTTAATTGTTTACTATGTCATATAGCTGTTCAGAAATTGACAACCATATAAACAGATTAATGCAACTATTAACCAGTTGCAGTAATACAGTAGTCTGGAAAGGTTCACAACTGTTGCTGTCCAGGCCAAGCCCTTCACATTGTACAATAGTGAAGACAAACTGGGCCACAGGATACCAAACAATCAACAGTATGTAATCCAGGTGTATAGTTCAGCAGCCTGTATCTACACACTGTACAAACTCAGTAGGTGGTAAAGACGTCATGTGACCACATGGGTAGTAACTGCTACATAACAAGGCATAACTGACATCATCACGAGCACACTGACAACCAGAACAATTTGTATGACAGGGGGCAGTAGGCCTGCATTAACCAGATCCATGTCAGTAATGTATATATAGGTGAAGTTTATGGTACTGTACATCCAGATACCTTAAGGCAGCTCACCCCTGATACCCCCACATTTTGTAACAACCTAGGTCAATTATGGTGCCCCCCCTAGACTCAGTAATACAGGGCCATATACCACTGTTACATACACTGGCCTCTGGAGTGCATAAGGGCACATATGTATTGTGTAGGTGATGCCCACACATATATGGCCCCAGCCCCACCGTATGTTTGGGGGATACAACAGCAGTGGACTGATGGCAGCAATGGCAGTGTGATATACTCACAGCCCACTACAACCACCGACAGCATGACATATGTGCAAAGCTTGGTATGTAGGTGATGGACAGAGGCTGGAATACATGCACATTTGTGGACAATTGTTGCCATACACCAAGCAAGGTGCTGGTGTTACAGGATAGTCTGTATCAAACCCTTAGTCAGGGAATTGAGGTTAGAAATAGACATGAATGTAGCCATGTACCAATAGCACTCAACACACACACACTGCCAGTGTAATATCTGACACAGGACTTGTGTGGTGGACAGACAAGACATGATAGGCATAGCTCTGGCCAGCAAGAGGATAGGCCCACAGTTGTGAGTTATGCAGACAGACTGCATCCAAGGTAAAATAACATGCACACACACACCGTGTAACACCAGTACTATACAAAGCATAACACAACACTATTCGCAGTCTGTCTGTAGTTCTTGATCCTCCTACAAATATGTGACTGCCCTGAGTGTACCGGTTCTCCTGTAAGAGGTATTGCTACCTGCTGTCGGTAACACTGCTGCCACACACAGGACAGATGTCCATCACACAGGAAATGCAAATGGACCATGCACACATGATGTGGGGATTTATAGTGGGTGGTTGCCATGACAGTGGTAATTGGGAGTAGTACACATGTGTAATCATATATATATATGGCTATCTGGATAAGTATATGTACATATATTTCCACCACATGTCCTGGATCCCAATTTTGTAGTTGAAGGGGACATCAGGTATGTATAGCAGGTATACTAGTAGACTATTTCTACTGTCATTGGGATTGTCTTCACAGACATGTTGTGTGTGGGAGGTCACATCTGCTTTTAACATGTGTGCCACTGGCTACTGACAGACATCCTAAGGACATCATTGTACAGTACCGCTGCTAGCATGTAATGCCACTGTGGACTGCAGCAGAGATATTGGCCAATATATGTGGAAAGTCTGACACACTCTGTACAGTTCAGAGGTACACACATAAGCCCTTAGTGCTAAACATGTGTATCATGCCTGACAATATGGATGTAGACGGCCATGTAGATGGGTATAACACATAATGACTGGTATATATTTTCCACCATAGGGTATGCATTCACACACCCCTGTCTGGCCTGACACATAATGACCACTGGTACAGGGTGCCATGGCAACATACTACCCACTAGATATTGACATACATCTGCATAGCATCCCACTGCTCTGTCTGATATACATGACTGTTAAGGGAGGCCTGGCAGCAGTACATCTGGCAAGTATCTGCACATGACATCTCACTGGGTATGTACACTAAGTTGCTAGGCATGTCACAATGCACTGTGCAGGCTGCAGGCAGACTGGCTCAACACTGGTATACATCTCCTATGGGGAAATGTAAGTGTACCTGCATATAAAGCAGGCTCAACAGACATGTTACAGCACAGGGTAAGATACACCTCTGTGAAAGTGCATAACCACAACCAATGTGAACACAGCCGCAGCCACATATGGTTAGCTAGCATGATATTACAGTATATGGACTATCTGTTCTACACCATCCTCATGTGTGATACTCACAGACTGACCCTACATATACTGGCCTGTTACACAGTTTGGTCTGATGGCTGTCTGTGGTATGGGACATGTGTGTGTATGGCCCTACAAGCATGTACTCCAATACAGTACCATGTAGTGGAGCAGCATGTAACATCAGATAGGAGGGGAACTAGAACAAGACATCTACCACAGTCTGTACACAGGCTAAGGTACATATTAACAATACACACACTGCTGACATTCACCATAGTTACACAGACCTCAGTACTGCACAAACAGCCACAGAATGTCCAGGTAATATGAAATGCAACCCCTACTGTACATAACATGTGTAGCAGTTGGATATATCATTGGCTTGTTATCAGATATGATGACACTAATTATGGTGTACAGCATATGTGCACCACTTCATGCACGACATATGTACAAAGGTTGACAGAGATGTGGCTGGAAGCACATACACAGGGCCGATATTGACATGTTGCTGTGATAACTGCATACATTTACTGTTGTAACAGGGTTTGTTGCAACATATGTCCTATGAGGGATACGACATCAGTGACTATCACATCTTTCACCATCTACAGACTGAAATCCTCACATTATCTTCTGCAGTCCACAGATAGATGCTCCGTGGGTGACACATGAAACCAAAGACACAACACTGCCCAGTCTGCAGATGACCCTGCAGATGGGGTTTCATCATAAACATGGAACTGACATGGCAGGTATTGAGACATGTATGACAGCCATATCCCCACAAACACTGTTAAACCAACATTACTCCAAATGCAGTATAGCATCACTTACAGTCTATAGTCAGATCAGGCACACCCTCCTCCTGTTTGTTGCCCTCTTTCCACAGTGTATGTTGTTAGAGGTAAACCCCAATCCATCTGAGATGCTGTTTGTCAAACAACAGATCTAGTTCCTGCTCACAGTGAATGAAAAGGGCCAACACCACCATGATGTTCCTAGATATTAGAGTGTGTTTCCATGCAATTGGCTATGGGAATGTTACCACAGCTGTTTCACATGCAGTCAGCTAGGGGAGGGCTGCAATTCATGCAGAGGCCATCGGCTGATCATGAACATCACTTAAAATACACATGCTGCTGCCTAAGCAAAACAAGTGTAAGTCTCCACATCCACCAGAGAGGGGGTGGGAGAGGCAGACAGAGGCAAAGACATGTCAGGGAGGGGTGGGAGAGTAAAACTGAAACATGTTTGTGTCACACACCTACCAGCACAGGGTATCAAACCCCTGACAACTATGTAGTGCTATCGTGGTTCAATACAGTTATTGGATGCGCCACATGGTTACCTGCTGTGGAGCACTCAGAACATATATGTGATGGTGAGTGACATCTGCAACAGGGATACAGCAGCTATACGGTAGGTGATGTACACATGCCTGTCTGCATGAATAGGTGCCAGAGTCAACACAGCCACACTCTCACAGGGACACACACACATTGACACACTTGGCAGGGCCAGGAGTACAACTCATCAGTAGTGGGATTGCCACATCACATCACTGTGCAGTTATCACATGCACCACACAGGTCGTATGGGGGTTGTATGGCCAAAGGGTATGGGGAGGTGTCTGACATCAGACAGCATGCTGCAGTATGCCCATGGGGGTTGTAGGGAGTGTGGATGTGAACATACATAGCATACAACACACACACACAAACACACAGGGTGCCAGTACTGACATGCATGGGTGCATATCTGCATGGGTGTGTGATGTTCGACTATGCCAGATGGCTGTACAAGGCTAGGCGATGGGTGCACCTTGGCATCAGGCCACATGACGATGGTCTGCATTGTGGCTCAGGGATGTAGTGTCTGCATTTGCCCACACAGGTTGGTATTGTATCCCCATCCAGTCACCTGGGTGACTGTTGTGTGTGGCCAATGCTGTGCCTCACTTGCCATGTATGTGTTCCTTAGTCCATGACATGGACGGTGTCTGGGATGTGCATACCTCCCACATGCATGTACAGTGACATGTGGAACTGTGCCTGGGGTGTCTGGCCCATGTTGTGAACACAGATTATCATCAGATGTGCCAGTCCTGCCCACCTTTGGTCGGAATTGGTAATGTCCGGCAGGTTTACCTTGCACCTACATTGAGAGTGTGCTAACAGCATTCCCTGGTGTCAGTGGCATCTGTCCATACAGGACATGTTGTCAAGCATGGTATTTCCGTTGTGGGTCACATGTGATGGCACCACAGGTGGTGCAGGTGTCCATTGGGGAAGAAGGGGGAGGTGCACTGTCTGCATGTACGTGCATATTGGACAGATGAACAGGGTGACATGCCCTCTGTAGCCCACTGCTGTCATGCCATAGTTACTATCAGTAGACAGTATGCAGTGTGCTACCCACATACTGGCTGTTGCCTAGGCATGTGTGTGTGTATGAGACATGGGTTGAGAGTGTGCTCTGGGTAATACTGGGGTTGCTAACTGTGATTGCCTGGCCTTCATGTCACATGTATGGGTTTGGCTTTGCACCCCAGCCTCTCAGCCATTTCACATCTGTTATCCCTGTATGGCAGACATTGTGATATATAGTAGGGCCACCATATAAGAAATATGCAAAACCCGCTCCACATTGGCCACGAGTCACAACCACCTCTACACAGGATAGGGGTTACAAACACACACACATGTCATGTCTGGGAGTAGAACCCCTACATAACTAGGTTATTACACTACAGCACTACGCAGTTATAGTACACACCATGGACATTACTGGCGTACTCCTTCCCCAAAAATGCATTTCACAATGACTGACATCAGCAGGATTGCCAAAGTAGGGCATTTGAAATGTACTGCGAGTGACTAGACTACAATGCATTGCTCCCTACACAGACAGTGACACACACAAAACATCCACAACCGACATGTATGGGTATAGAACCCCCTAACAGAGGTCTGTATCACACTACAACATGGAGCTGTTATAGGATGCATCACAGGGATTACTAGAGTGCTCTTTCCCCAAAGATGTATTTCACAATGAATGGCATCAGCAGGATTGCCAAAGTAGGGCATTTGAAATGTACTGGGAGTGACTAGCCTAAAATGCATTGCTCCCTACACAGACAGTGACACACACAATACATCCAGAACTGCCATGGGTCAGGATGGAACCCTACCAAGGTTCTAATTCACACTGCAGCAGTACACAGTTGCAGGATGTGCTATGGAGATTACTGGCTATAATCATCCCAGGGGTGTATTTCTAGGTGGGTGATATCAGCAGCCTTGCCAAAGGTGGATATATGAATTCTACAGAGTGTGAGTAGCCTAAAAGGCATTCCTCTTTACACAGTCAGCAACAGACAGACACACACAAATGCACATACAGACACATACACGCACAGTTGCCTAGTCTGGGGTTTGACCTCCTAGTTAACTACTTTATCACACTACAGCAGCATGCAGTTATGGGATGCGCTACGGAGATTACTGGGCTACAGTTTTCCCAGAGGTGTATTTCTAGGTGGGTGACATCAGCAGCCTTACCAAAGTTGGGTATATGAATTGTAAGGAATGTAAGTACCCTAAAAAGCATTGCTCTCTACACAGTCAGACATGCACACATTCACACAGTTTGCAGGCCAGGGGTTAGAACTCCCACTTAACTCCTTTATCATACTATAGCTGTACAGAGTTACAGGATGTGCTACAGAGATAACTGGGCTACAACCGTCAGAGGTGTATTTCTAGGTGGGTGACATCAGCAGCATTGCCAAAGGTGGGTATATGAATTGTACATGCACACAAATGCACACATGCACAGTTGTCAACTCTGGGGTTTGACCTCCTACCTAACTACTTTATCACACTGCAGCAGTACACAGTTATGGGATGCGCTATAGAAATTACTGGGCTATAGCCTTCCCAGAGGTGTATTTCTAGGTGGGTGACATCAGCAACCTTGCCAAAGTTGGGTATATGAATTGTAAGGGATGTGAGTACCCTAAAAAGCATTGCTCTCTACACAGTCAGACATTCACACAAACACACACAGTTGGCAGGTCTGTGGTTAGATCTCCCACCTAACTCCTTTATCTCATTATAGCCGTATGCCTTTACAGGATGTGCTACAGCGATTACTGAACTACAACTGTCCCAGAGGTGTATTTCTAGGTGGGTGGCATCAGCAGCCTTGCCAAAGGTGGGTATATGAATTGTAAGGAATGTGAGTAGCCTAAAAGGTATTGCTGTCTACACAGTTCGAGACAGGCAGACACACAAATGCACACACAGACTCACACATGCACAGTTGCCAAGACTGGGGTTCAACCTCCTAATTTACTACTTTATCACACTACAGTAGTACGCAGTTACGGGATGTGCTATGGAGATTACTGGGCTATAGCCTTCCCAGAGGTGTATTTCTAGGTGGGTGACATCAGCAGCCTTGCCAAAGTTGGGTATATGAATTGTAAGGGGTGTGAGTAGCCTAAAAGGCATTGCTGTCTACACAGTCAGAGACAGACACACACACAAACACACACACACTGACACACACAGGTCTGGGGTTAGAACTCCTACCTAACTCGTTTATCACACTATAGCAGTATGCAGTTATGGGACGCGCCACAAAAATTACTGGGCTACAACTCTCCCATAGGTGTATTTCACATTGGATGGCCTCAGCAGGCTTGTCATAGTAGCGCAATGGGGTGCGCGGTGTGTGCATGGGTCATAACCCATTCATCTAGGGGTGACACGCCACAGTGGCCACACATGGGGTCATATGTCACAGGTATGTGTATACAGCTACTAGATGACTACTTCCTTGTACAGTCATGTTGCACAGCTGGCACGTGCACCACATAGTCTGTGGTGCTGACAGCTACTGGTCACTAGTATCTGCAGTGAGTGACATCTGCACCTCATGTGTTTGGGGCCCTTTGGCTGTGTGCTTGGTGGGACAGGCCTGGATGGCTCCTTGTCACAGTCACCCTCTTCCACACATCTATGTCCATCTACCTTTGGCTTATTATAGTGTGTTGTCCTTACATATATGTCTGTATTCCTATCCACTGTGTGTGCAAGGTATGAGTGTTGCATACTGACAAGTGTCTGCACTAACAATTGCAACCGCCGGATATGTCTGGTCCACTGGTGTTTGCAGACATGGCCTTCATGTGTTTGCGTGTGTGAGCATGCCCAGTATGACCTTTCAGTATGGTGTTGACTGACATTGCCTTCATTTCTCTAAGTGTGTGAGCATGCCCAGTAAGGCCATCTGTATTGCATGTGTGGATAAAGTCCAGGTAGTTTGTACTGCAGTGCTGACCTTTGTGTTGTACACCGATAGGTAGCATGCTGTGTCTGCAGGGTATCCATCGATCATTTGGCATTGACTTTTACTCCATGTCTGCATAGCCGGGGGAACACCCGACTATTTCTATGTTTCTACACAGGATTGGGGGGGGGGCACACCTGACTCTTACTATATTTCTATGTAGGAAGGGGGGAGGGCACACCTGACTATTTCTACATTTCTACACAGGAGTGGGGGAGGCACACCTGACTGTTACTATCTGTCTATGTAGGATGGGGGGCACACCTGATACCTGTACACATTTGCTAGTACTGTACAGGTATGTCAAGTACTCCATTTCAGTCTGTAGTCTTACCTACCGTGCTGGCTAGGGCATACCAGTGTACTGCAGTTCTTATCTTTTGATAACCTACATATTAGTTTCTGACTTCCTAGCCTTCACAACTGACTTCCCACTACCTGGCTTGCTGTAGCCTGTCTGTGGAGGCCTGGGGAGTGGTTACCCATAGCCCTCATTCAGAGGCCATAGTACAGTATTTGTTTGTGTTTGTCTACACCTGTCCTGCTGGCTGTGACTGTTGTTGGGTATGTGATCCCCCTCCTGACTGGCATGTGTGAGTCCCTTATCTTATGGGTGTCCCATTATTGAGGGTGGTGCTGCAGGGCTGCCTATGTCAGATGCACATAGTACACTCCATACGTATGGTTAGGCACAGGTAGTGTAATATTTGGCATCCCTTTTACTGTATGTGAGAGTCAGAGAGAGGTGCTATTCCCTGGGTCCTTCCCATGTCAGAGCATGTGCTATACATTGCCTCTTTGCCAGGGCCAGGGCATACTGGGCACACCTCCTTCTGCCTACTGGGGCAGGCTCAGGTTGTTCCTCCTCCGAGTCACTCTGTGCCTGTGCAGGCCTTGGCAATGGTGAGGGGCTGTGTGGCCCAGCCCCATGCTGCTCGTGCTGCAGCTGTTTCTGCAGGATCATATTGTGTAGTATGGCACATACAAGGATGATTTGGGTACATGTAGTTGGTGAGTACTGCAAGGCTTCACCGGATGTGCCCAGGCACCAGAACCATGACTTGAGCATCCCAAACACACAGTCTATTATGATTCTTGTTTGTGTGTGTGCCTCATTATGGAGTTCTTGTTTGGGGGTGTGTGCATTTCTGATGGGTGTCATCAGCCACGGCTCCAGTGCGTATCCAGCATCCCCCACTAGGTGACCGTGTGGGATGCCCCCATTGTCAAATTTCTGATACAGCTGCATCAGATGCCAGATGTGAGAATTGTGATAGCTTCCAGGGCAGCCAGCACACACATTCAGTATTATGCCCTGGGCATCGCACATGACCTGGCAGTTGATGGAGGGGAAGTACTTGCGGTTGATGTAGACACTACCCTGCTCACCGGGTGGTGCTTTGATGTGTATGTGCGTGCAGTCTATTGTACCCACTACCTTAGGGTATTCTGCTATTTGGTGGAAGAGACGCATATTGCTGGCCAATGCCTCATGGGTGATGGGGAAATATAAGTGCTCATCGACATGTGCTGACATGGCATCCAGGAACTGGTGGAGTACCCTGGATGCTGATGCCTGTGAAATCCGCATCATATCCCCAGTTGGCCTTTGGAAGGTACCTGCAGCTAGTATTCTTAGGCCTCCACATACCTTGGTGTCCACTGGGATGGGTTCCCCTCTGTTAGTTCTGTGTGTGAGGCGTGGCCAGCACAGCACCACAGTTTGCTGTAGGAGGTCCCTGTCAACCCTATAGTGCTCCACTATCTCCAGCTCATGTAGCCCTTGATAGGGTACCCTGGGTCTGTAGACTCTTCTCCTCCTCCTCACTGTGGGTTGTCGGCAGCATTCACATCCTCACCACCCTCAGCCTCTTCCACAAGTTGTATGATAGCTTTTGCAGCCCCTAACATTTTGCTGTTGTGAGTGTTAAAAGTTCCTCGCTTGTTTACACCGGTGGTGTAGAGTGTGGGAAAAACCAGAGGGGTAGGTGTTTGCATAGTATATAGTAGTGTTCTGGGCTAGGCTGGTCTGCTGCCTGTGTAATTGTCTGGTTCCGATACGTTTCACCTGGCAGCTAAGCTAGTACCCCTTGATTACCTTCCTACTGCTGTTTTCCCTTCCCTTTGCCCTTCTGTTTCAGCCCGGGGGCACACCACACAATCAGAGTACTCAAATGTGCTCACTGCTGCTATTTCCTGGTTTAACTTCCTTTTTCTTCCTGTAAATCCAGGTGCGCAGCACGCATACCTGCTTACACTTTGTCAAACATGCTAGGCAGGTTTAGACACCCCCCCCAGCTTAGCTGTGTTAAGCTAGGAGAAAACCCAAGCCACAGGGCTCCAATCCACTTACAGTATACCTGACACACCCACCCATGATGTCACCTACCTCCTAGTCTTGCACTCGGCTATTCATACTCCTACACTGTTGGGACCTGCCTCACATGCTGGAGAAAACTGGGATTCACTATCCTTCCCCTCATTTGCATAGGATTGCCTGCTAATGCATAGTTACATGTGTCACACTGAGACTCCCCCCTTAGCAACCACTATTCACTGGCCAGGTTGCCTTTTGCCTGCCATTGACTTACATGGCAGAATACTGATTTTAGTTAGAATGCTTGTTTTAGGTTTATTTCCCATTTGCGCGCCGCTGCCCATTGCTTAAACAGCCGTGATCAGTGGAAATAAAATAAAAGTTGTATTTTTTACATTTTGCATTGTTTGCAATGCCAATGGCCTTATACTTGGCCATTGGCATGCTTCCTCAATGATATGCAGCCTTTATTTGGAGCTGTCATGTCTCCGTTTTGGATTTTGCAGAACCGTACTGTGTTAATAACCGAGTACATTTCTGCTAATTACGCTAGTCCTACACAGCCTAATTTCAGCTTCCTGGATAGCAGATTTACCTCATTTGCATGTTTTTCAACTGCAAATGGGGTAATTTGCATACGGGGGTTGGGAACGTGCAAGACTAGTGCAAGTGCGCTCGTGCACGTCAAACGTGCACGTATGTGGATCGCTCGGCCGCCATATTGCCAACATTACCTCATACACTAATCATGCACGCCATGCAAGCTTTTCTGAATCTGGGGGCATATGTTTTAAATGCAGATATGCCCTGCCTAGCATGAGAGCCTACTGTTATTTGTCTAATGGCCAGATGACTGAAGCAGTTCTGCTCTTATCCACCTCCTCTTCTGTGCAGCCTTAATGCTCACTAACTGCTCGGTGAATAGAATCTAAAACATTCAGTGACTAGGCCCTTAAAAGGAGAAATGTATGGTGAGTTTGGCAATTTCTGGCATTTAGCTTTGGTTCCTGTGTATATGTCTGGTTAATAAAGTCATAGTTTATGCTTTTTGGGAGCTAAAGTTCTTCTAACATCTAGGGAGATTGAACCGCTAAGTTCAAGATTTTCAATAAGAGGCTGAAAGATTCATTGCAGTTCTATAATTTTCATCATGCTAATAAAAGAGCGCTTGTTTTCTATATGCAGAATATTTTGGAGGAAAAAAAAAAGCGAGCAGTCATTATCCCATATTTGTCTTGTCTTGGCCATCTTCTGCTGAGACCACAGGGATACTTAGGTGTGATGATTTGTTATATGCTGATATAGCCATTGCTTGAATGATGCAATATTTTGATTTTTTCCTCTAATTGAGAGTGCCTTTTGATTTAAAAATGAACAATAATTGTTTTTCTAACATTTGTTTTGCCAAATTAATTTATTTTAGAGAATCCTTGAACCAAATTAATTTCATTCCTCTTTCTGAAAAAAAGTTTTGCATGCCACTCATTGCTGCCTTATGTTACAAATTTACCTGAAAACAAAATATATGAAATATTTTGCCCTGTGAGAGTATGAAAGAATGATAAATTATCACAATATGGGTATTTGCAAGTCTACAAAACAATGCTTGTGCAATAGCCTAAGCATTGTTGGGAAGATTTACAGGTAGATTCAATAAACCCTACACACTGTTTTGTATTCCTGGCATGCTAATTTCAGCATAAGCAGCTGAATTGTATGCTAATCAACCAACCCAAGATGGAGGAGCTATTAAACAAGCTATAAAGCAGTCATATAGACTCAGTGCTGGTTTTCCCTGCGAATTCCAAAACCTATTGGAATACAGCCACGGAAAGGAGTCTATACAGAAAGAATGTTAGGGGCTGATGTTGCTTTAATTCATGTGTATGTGCAACAGGCTGAAGTCTATGCTGCTGCTACTGCTAATAGACCACAGCCAAGAAGTAGAAGAGTTTTTCAGACGCCGTTTAACTTATTACAATTTGCATGAGGTGGAAAGTGTAGAAAGCTACAGGGTGGGTGGAGACACACTACAGGAACTCTGCAACCTCTTTTGTCCTCAACTCAGACCCAGGGCAAACTGAGGGGAACCCATACTAGTGGAGACAAAGGTATGTGCAGAATTTTAGCTACAGGGACCTTTCAGAGACCAATAGAGGACATGCTGGGGGTGTCACAGGCATCAGCATCCAGGATCCTCCATCAATTCCTAAATGCTATGCTCCAACATGCTAGTGATCACATATATTTTCCCTGTACTCCTGAGGACAGGGCCAAAAATGTCTAGGAGTTCTGCCCTGTAGAACACTACCCTGAAGTATTGGGTGCCATAGATTGTACACATATAGAAATTAAGGCACCACCCGGGGAACAGGGAAGGCTCTAGATAAATAGAAAGGGCTTCAACTCTATTAACTGCCAAGTCATGTGTAATGTCAAGGGAATCATCTTGAATGTTTGTGCTGGAAACTCAGGCAGTTACTATGACTCACATATCTTCTACACTTCCCAACTGTATCAGATGTTCACTAGGAATGATATGCCACAGGGTCACAGAGAAATAAATAAAAATAAATAAATAAAATAAATACATTTACTGGGAGATGCAGCTTATGAACTGGAACCGTGGCTGATGACACCCATCAGAAATTCACACACACCTGCTGAAGAATGTCATAATGAGGCACACACTCAAACTAGAAATATCATAGAGCATGTGTTTGGGCTGATGAATTCATGGTTCCAGTGCCTAGATACATCTGGAGTAGCCCTGCAGTACAATCTACGTACATGCACTGAAATATTCATCATCTGTGCCATGCTACACATCATCCTGAGAAAACAGCCTCAGCAGGATCCACAAGGGGATGGGGCACACATTCCACCAAAGTCACCACAGCCACATGCAGGTGAGGAGTCAAAGGGGGAACCAGCAGCTGCTGTGGTTGTAGGCAGTCATAGGTATGCTCAATATTCCCTTGCATTTGCAAACAGGCAACACATAGCACACTCACTCACCACCTAAGTGGCTAAAACCATCATCCTATGCACACACATATAGTAACACTGATGCCAGGCAATGCTCATAACCTTTACTTACCCATGTAATGGCTGTGGACTCCTAGCATCAGACAGAGTCAACCTGAACTAAAACTGTTGCAACTGCTGGATTTACAAGGTAAGTGTTGAACCAGGAGTGTATTGTGTAATAATATGAATGAATGGCATATCCTTGCATATTGTTACTTGGTAATGTAAGCAAGTAAAAGGTGGGTGATTTTTACAGAAATTACTTTAACGTGACAGCAGAGACTTATGTGTGACTGCTTGTTTACTCTATCAAGTAGTAGGCCTCACGCATCAAAGTGTCACACATTCATACCTCTCAAAATTACTGATGGTCACAGAATGTCCTCAGTTTGGCATCATACTTTTGTACTGTAAAATCATTAAAGGGAGAAATAAGAAAGTAATGAGACACATTCCAGTTTCAGACTTCACAACCCTCAGAAGATTATGAAAAATACTGATGCAAAAAATGTCTGATTCAATCAAATGTCTAACTTTCTAAGACCAAAATATGTCAAAATTACAATTAGCAAAACATCACAAATGCAAATATACTAAACACTGTCAGCTATGCACCATAAGCATCAGACACAAATGTTATGCATCCCTGAATCCAAAAGATAGAAAACAAGAATCTGGCCCATTTATCATCACTTGTACAGGGTGCTGTGTGTGTGTGGGGTGGGGGGCAGGAAGCCTAGGCTGACACAAAAGGTCAGTGAGTGTATGTGAGTAAGAAAGAGAAGCAGGCAGACATTCTGATAAAATCAAAAATGGCCAGTGTGATAAAATGAGCTTTAACCTTCACAGCTGAACCATATAACTGTTGTGTGTGTGTCTCTATGAGTCCTGCAGGTGAACTTGGTGTGCGAGTGTCTACAGGAACACAGCCAAGCTCTGTGCTAGCTCTACATCTTTGTATGTTGGACAGGTGTGAGCCATGCATGGTAGAGGTGGCCGTCCATCCTTGTCATACCCAAACAAGAGAAATGGCTCTGCCAGGAGTTGCACTGGCATGTCCACTCCCACAGTCAGATGCAGTGCTGCTACCTGAATGGGACTGATGTCTGCTGGATGAGTTCCCCTCATGAGGATGCTCAAGACCATGAACCCATGGCCTGCCACGTCTGGGTGTGGATACCTCAACCACTGATGAAGCAGTGGAAGTAGTGCCACTATGGCAGCATGAGCGGGCACAGCCACATTGGCTAACAACAGATGATGTGGCTGACCTAAGCCCAGGGTGTTGCAGTCCCCCTTTCAGCAGATGTTCCATCACAGACCCTGTTCCAACGTGTCATTCATCTGATCCATTGAATTGGCAACATGATGGAGGCAGTCTTGCATGTCAGCTGATGCCACATCTACAACCCTAAGCATTTTGCTGGAGGACCTATAGGAATGTGCATGTGCCTCCACGATAGCCCTAAATATATGTAAAGTGGCATGGGAAGACACATCTGGATCAGGTGGAGGATGGATAGCAGGCCTCTTCCAAGCACCTGTAACAACCCTCCTTGTGGCATCTTGCCTACACTTTGGCTATGGCTAGAGTCAACAGGCACTGAAGCCACTGTAACCACACTTCCTTGATCGAGTGTCTCGCCCTCCACCTGTTCAATATCTGAGGGCTCACTGGAATGGGTTGGTGTAGTCCTACTTGCTGTGTCTGATGGAATTACAGGGGATGGCTGAATGTCAACCTCAGTGTCAGATTCAATCTCTGCACCCTCCCGGACTGTGCTTCTGTTTGGCCACCATCATCATTAGAGTCTGTCAATATTCTGACATCATTCCTACATTTCCACTCTCAGGATCACCTGTGATAATAAGCAACAAACACAGGAAATAAATTAATAGCTACACTACTATAGTCAAATGTATGCTAACAAACTAATAGTGGTGCCGCTACTACAGACAGTACAGCAATACACACAACAGTCCTGACACCCATGTCACACTTATGGATAAAATAAATATTTATTTGAACTGCTTACCTCTGCTGACATAAAAATATTTGGTTTACCATGTGCAGATGATGCTATGCTTCCTATGGATGATGGTCCTGGAAGAAGTTAAGCAAAAGGTAAGGACACCATCATCACAATTAACAGTAACACGGGGGTTAAAACTTTTTGCCCTTTATTTGTCCATTAATGATACTTTTAACAAAAACTTGGATGACAGTTCTACCATAAACCCATGTGTAATCAATCAAAATGCATTAACTGCATCAATCGGCAACTATCCCTCCCTCCAAATGAATTTAATGTTATTGAACTTAAGTATTGCTGCCTCTATTTTACTATAGAAGAGGTATTTAACAATTGAGATAGGTAAGTCTACCTGTAAACTCCTCCTGGGACATACTTGTCCTCCCTGTAACAGTAGTGCCAACATCGACGACATGCTGTTGTGCACTTTCCAGTGAGCTGTCTGGATCCCTGACGGTGGACAGGAACTCTTCATTTCATGTCAGTGGTGGCTCTGTATCAGCCTCCCTTGGTACCCATCTGTTCATGGGACACTGCAGCTGCTGTTCTCTGTGCAGATGAAATCATGTCAGTGGCCCTGTGGTGCACCTGATCCTATGTCCTACTGTGGCTGCTTACTGTGTTCACATCAGCAACTATCTGCTGCTAAATTTGCATTCTGACTGACATAGCGCCACATTCCTCTCTCAAGCAGAAAGGCACCATGTTATCTAAAAGCTTCCAGAATGACCTCATTCTCAGAGTCACTGAAGTGGGTTTTTTGGGGATTGGGACGCCTGGGTGCCATAGTCCTAGGTGACATAAAACACAATGGAAGGATAATACACATAAGTATCACATAACTAAAAGTCCTGTTTCGATATTAACACATAAAATTTGCATTTCACTATTGCTCAGTAAAGAAACATAAAACAGTCAAGATATTCAAATATAAAAAAAGGAATTTGTTGTAACATATTACAATCACACAAAGCAAGGTTGGATACAAAACAAGGAGTAACAATAGCAAAAATCTTGTTTGTGTCAAAACAGAAGTGGAAGTTTGCTCTCCCACCCCCAAAAGAACAGGCAAATGACACATTTGGCTAATAAACCATCAGTGAAATGCTAAAGTGCTATCAAATAAACTATTCTGAAACGTGTACAGATTTATCACAGAACATTCCATTTTAAACTATTGCCAGTCATGTTCACTTGTGGCAAGCACTCCCCTAGAGGTGTGTATGGTCCATCCTAGAAGACTAACACCCCTGTGTCATTGACAGTATAGGACATTTACATTTCACGAAAATAATGATGCAAAAGTGTATAGAGAAAACAGTTGTGATATTAGCACTTGTGCTGACAGTTAATACGGCTGTATATCTGAGAAAGTGAAATGCCCTGACAAACATGCCCAAGCAATCAGTGCACTTCCAAGAAATGCATACAGATTAAAGCAGCATATGTATGTATATTGATTCACTTTATAATCCTGAAATCCTGAAATATCGAATTTCAGAATTTTGAGATCATAAAGCCGAAACCTGACAATCCCGAAACCCCAGAAGCGCGAATTTTAAAATCGCAAACACTACACTAACCATACACCACACACACACATACACACAGCTTCCCCCAACACACAAACACTCAAACCTACACTACATACAAGAAGGGGGGCAAGCCCCCCTGCACCCCCTATGTGGGGGGGGCTGCACTCCCCACACCCCCGACTTAAATATACTAACTCCATGGTTGCACTACATAGATAAACACACAAAAGCACCACCATTCAAGCTACATTCCTCTTGCACACACAGATCACAGTAACCAAACACACTGACGCACACTAAAGCCCCTAACAAAAACCCTTAAACATAAATACTTATCTGAACTTCCAGCTATCACCTTCACACAGTGCAACACCAGAAGCATTACTTCAAAATCTCCCTACTTCGGGATTTTGAAATTCGTGCTTATGGGGTTTTGAACATTTGAGCTTTTGGCTTTATAATCTTGGGATTCTGAAATTCGGTATTTCAGACTTTCGGGATTATAAAGTGTCCCCATGTATATACCACCACCTGCATGCACTCTTAGATACACATACCCTGGATATACTTTGTCTTACTAAAACCTGGCTAAAACCATCAATGGCAGATAATGAGGTTTTACTCCCAGGTTATAACTCATTAAGGTTAGACTGCAGGGCTGGTGTTAGCATTTTGGGGGCCACCAGCAAATGTCAAGTCAAGGGTCCCCTAAGCACTTCCAGTCTAAGTATCACCCTTCACTGTGACCCTCCTAAGCAACCTTTTAGTTCATGCTGCAAACCTTTAGGAGTAGTATAGTTCTCTTACATTACAACAGGCCTGTCTACCACACTGTGTTGGCCTATCTCATAGAGGGACATTCATGGTTACTGGCATTCAGATGCAACAGTGATACATTACAGCAACTGTATGTACAGGTCTGAACTTAAGTGAAATGGTGCCCAAGGCCAACTGTTTCAGCTCACCCCCCCAACACCCTCCAGTTCTCGTCTGTGTTTCTACCCATCTTGGGATCCCTATACCATGCACATTATTTTTTTCTTTTCACATATTTTGCCTTACTCTTCAGCTTTTCCAAGAAGCCATAATTGCCTAATTGCTCTGAAGTGCATTTTTAATTTTTTTTTCTTTCTACATAGCATTTTCATCAAATAATTGCTTACAGAGAAAATTTTCAAAGTTGTTTTTTTTTCTTTTTTATAACATTTTCATCAAATAATGGCTTGCATAGAAATTAAGATTAAGGAAATAAATTCAGTGTTGTTGTTCAGCTTTAGTTTTCCTTACATCTTTTCAGCGCACCTTTTCTGACCAAGACAGCACAGTAATCATTTAGGAAATAACTCAGATAAGCCAGGGCCCAAGACGCCATAGGGTTATAGCTGTTCTGAGATGCATTTTAGAGGACTTTCCCAACCTTTTAAACCAGTGGTGTCCCAAACAAAAACAATGAGTAGGAAAAGAATTCCAGTCTTTTTTTTTTTCTTTCAAGGAAAACATAAGTTGTGCCCGAGGCTTAATGTTCAAAAAAATGACAAAATAGTAGCTCACAATAAACTAACAACCCAGTTGTTGTCTGAGAATACTGGCTGCCTCCCTAAGCCCTCAAAAAAGACAGTCACTGTCTATGCATCTCCCTGGTGTTAGACTTGGATGAAGGCAGAGGTATTTCAAGTGACTACTGACATTCATATATATAACATGCCTCCTCACTCTTCAAGCCTAACTGTCAAAGGCAGCTACCTGTATACATGCCCTCATCTAAAAGTGAAAAAATGATTACAGTGATGTATGCTTCCTTGTTGCTCCTAGACAGTGTGCTGTCTCTACACAAGCTATAGTAACCTTCTTTGTACAACCCTGAGGTCTGTTAATGGAAAAGTAAAAGAAAAAATGACCGCACTGTCTTCAGCCCAAACACAAGCTATAATGACCTCATGTGCACACCTCTACAGTTTGACTGTGATGAAAATAAATTAAAGTACTAATAATCACACAATCTCCCCTCCCCCACATAACCTACAGCAGCTTTTGGTGTGCACACATCTGGAGCAGGGCTGGTTTTAGAGTGGGTTCGGTTGAAAGCAGAGACCATTATCAGTTTTATCCCAACAAGATCAGCCCTGTTCAGTTTAAAGAGCATAATCATAAAATTAATGCATTTTTTTCTCACTTTTCTCCAACCAGCAACAACTTTTGTGGGGCTCCCACATGGTCAGGGATAAGTAAGGGAGCCCCCTGTATCAATTTATACAGTTTGGGGAGTGGGGGCCCCCAGACTCCTTGAAGATCAGTGTCTGAATGTTCTGTAATATATTTTATGCATTACATTTGAAATATAATTACTTGTTAGCTACATTTTTAATGATACCCAAAATAATAATGTGTGTGTTCTGGCATTATTGGATGTATGCACAGATACAAACCAGTGATATTTTTAGCACACATCCACACAAACACAAACCATAGAGTGAATGCAGTTTAGCAGCCATCAAACAGCAGGAAGGGTAAGACACTTTTATTTACCTCAGTGAGGAGTAATGTATACCTATCACTGTCTCTGATTTAACATATCTTTCCTGCTTTTGCTCTGTCCTTTGTAAAAGTTTGTTTTATTGGTAAATCATTTGGGATTACAGACAGTCAATAAATCCAGACAGAGGTTTATATTTCTTAATATCCAAAAATGCATGTTGATGCAAAAGGTATTATTCTATTATTTTTTAAGTGAATTAGAGTAATATTTAAAACATGTTCCTGATTTGAGCCTTTATTCTTCTATTAATTTTTGTACTGTGCTGAATTCTTCTGCAAAGTTGAGAGTTATAGTATCTGGTGTTCTACCACTATTTATAAAACTACCTGAAAGAAAAAAAACTTTCCTGAAGATCAGAAGCATCAACTTTTCTTAAAATCTAAGATATGCACTGAGATCGGTCACTATGGGCTGCTGATCATTCTAGTGTTACTTTACTCATGTTCATATCACAGCCCTGTAGTTAAAGAACATAATTAGAAAATTAATATGCTTTTTTGCCTCATTTTCCCCAAACAGCAGCAGCTTTTTTGGGGCCTCACACAGTCAAGGATGATTAAGCCCCCCCCCCCCTGCAGCCACAGGTATTGCAAGTACCTAAATCTGGTTATGCTGTTGGTTTTAGTGGACAGAATGTCTACTAGCAAGGTTTGACTAAGCCAACAAACAAACAACAGCTAAGTAAGATATTTAATGGAATTGTAAAGCCTGTTACTCGATAAAACACTGTTACTATAACCAGATATCTCTTTGAATTTTATGGGACATATAAATAAGAGTTATTACTTACCTGATTTATTAAGTATACATGATTGTTGTACTAGCTTTTCTTAGTTTGACAGACATGGTACAAAATATTAAGATAAAAAATCTTGCTCTGGTTGGGGGCCCCCCAGGAACAGGGGGCCCCCAGCAACCGCAGGGTTCACTGGTGCCTAAAGCTGGCTATGTTAGACCGAACCACTTGGAAGGGAGGAGGGGTAGCTGTACTATACAAAACTATTCTAGATGTGACCTCTGATTCCACACAACCACCCCGTGTTGATAATGCTGAAATTCTCATTACTAAGCTTCAAATTAATAAAAACAAAAGTATTAGCATAGCCTGTGTCTACATTCCCCTAGGTAATAATACAAACACCCTAGAAGATATTCTCTTGGCTGTCTAGTAACTACCTTCAAAAAAACATTGTTCTAGGAGACTTCAACATCGACTGGAATATTTGTTCCTCAGAATCTCCGACCATCCATGTAAATCTATAGAGATTTACTCAGATCATATTCTCCCCTACCAGGATCAGTAAACCTAACAACAAAGATAGTATCCTAGATTGGATATTCATTAATAGCCATCTCCACATGTATAGGGCCGGTACCCGACCTGAAGACATAAGTGACCATTTTCTTACCTATATAATCAGGCATTAGACTGACATCCCCCATCAACCTACTTACAAAGCAATTAGAAACAAGAAAAGCTTTAACCCCATTAATTTCCAAAATGAACTCAAAGCATGTAATTGGCTAGTCCTAAAACATCTACTACTTGAAGAAGCTGCATTATATTCCAACACCAAATTCCTAGGCATCCTTGATACCCATGCACCTGTACGTTCTATAAAAACTAAAGCAAAAGTTGCTTCATGGCTTTCAAAAGAAACCAGACAAATGATCTTACTTAGAAACAAAGCTTGGACCACTTGGCGTACCACCAAATCCCCCTTAGATCAATTTAGATTTAGACAACTAAGGAGCAACATTAAAAAATCTATCACCCTAGATAAAAAAAAAACTTTTACTGCCATGTATAACAGAAGCATCAAAACAATCCGTAAAAACGTTTTGGGCAGGCATAAATAAACTTATTCACCCAGGGCAATGCACAACTCCTACCCCTTTGGCTACCATCCAAAAACCTTCAGAAGACATTGCTAATTCCTTTAATAGTTTTTTCACAGAAACTATCCAGTCACTAGCTAACCAACTATCTCCAAGGTGCCCAAGTCCTAACACCGCTGCACCTAGTTCTCAGCTCCCCTTTAACTTTCAACCAGTTTCAACATTACTTATCTGTGCCCTAATCAAGAAACTTAAACCTACCACCCTTGCAGCAGATGTCCTCCCAGCTGAGTATCTACAAAAAGCTGCAGATGCCATAGCATACCCAGTCTCTATCCTGATCAATATTACTATAACAGAAGCCACTATCTCCTCCATCTGGAAGACATCCCACTCCACAAAGGGGGCAGTTCCACTGAACTATCAAATTACAGACCTATAGCTATTTTGTCACCCCTGGCTAAAATTATGGAGAAATGCATCCATAAACAACTCCTGAGCCATCTTATTCAGCACAATCTCCTGGCTAACTCATAGCATAGTTTCAGACCATTCCACAGTACAACCACAGCCCTCCTCTCCTTCTCCAATGTTATTAATCAAAACCAAAACAACAATAAGCTTTCTTCTGCCCTCTTTCTTGATCTCTCCAAAGCCTTTGACATGGTCAACCACCAACTACTCATACACACACTTAAAACTATTCCCCTAGATGTCCAGGCTATCCAGTGGTTCAAATCTTATCTGAGTGGTAGACAACAGGCCGTACTATGGTAGAACAAACTATCTTCCCTTCTACCTATCACCCTTGGGATCCCTCAGGGCTCTATATTAGGACCCCTATTGTTTTCTATCTTTGTTAATGACCTGTACACAGTCATCACAACAGCCACCTGCATTTGATATGCAGATGACTCCACTTTGATTTGCTCTGCCACCTCCCCTTTAAGTCTGCAGACTCTATCCCAAAATGTTTTTAATACTGTTGAAAATTGGCTCAGTAATTGACATCTCCTATTAAATACCAACAAAACGACACTACTGCTTTTCTCCTCCACTCGTAAAGCCTCCGCTCCAACCTTTACTATAAAATCTAACAATGGCACTGTCATTGTCCCAGATCCCTGTACCAAACTCTTAGGTGTAACAGTTGATAACAATCTCAAGTTTGATATGCATATTAATCAAACTATTAAAAAAGTTAGTAAAAAACTTGGCTCACTATACAACATCAAACCTTTCCTCACTCCACTAGCTAGGATAGTAATAGCCCAAACAGATCTACTTTCCACCCTCCTTTATGCATCCCCTCTCTTCATGAACTTGAGTAAGTCTGACCTTAATAAACTCTCTAGCTGCTTTAATCATATTGCTAGATTTGCCACTGGAGCAGCATACAGAACACAAAACTTTCTGAACCTAAAGAATCTAGGGTGGCTAGAATTGCCTATCCAGCTTCAGTACAATCAGCTAATATTAGCACATAAAATTCTCTACCAACCTGAAAACACACCTGTACTTACAAAAATGATCACCCCTTACAGCAACCTCAAGACACCGATCATCCAAAAAATTACTAGTCCAAACCCTCAAAAGCAACAACTCATCTGGAGACTCTCTACATGCCAACTCTGTTGGTAAAATATGGAACTCACTTCCTGCTCAGCTTACTTCAGAACCCATTCTAACCCAATTAAAAAAAAATCTAAAAAAGGTACTTTAAAAGACAATGGCTATGTCCTTGCTCTAATCCAGACTAACTCTGGCAATATAAACATGTGCTAAAGAGGTCTTTTGGCCACCCCTACATTACTTCCTAATTATTACTCTATAACAAATCAGATTTATATATGACAGAATAAATTACTTTTATCTTATGTATTGTATCTGTAACAGAGGTTTAACTTGTTTAAAGTAACAGTTTTTCTGTATGTATGTATGGAGCTTTTCTCCTCGGGCCTCTACTGAAAACGGACAAGTATCCAGTCAGACTATCCTGGTGTCAAATAAATGTAAAATAAGTAAATAAATGAATATATATATATATATATATATATATATATATATATATATATATATATATATATATATATATATATATATATACACACACACACACACACACAGATTTTTTTAATGATATTTCAGCATATGCAGTACATAGCTGAAAAATGCAAGCATGCCTTATTAAGGTTAGTAGTCTTCTGTGCAGATATATCCCAAAATGATATCTTCTTCTGTGTTATCCACATAAACAAGTCTCCTCACCTTCAGGTTCCCTAGCTACATGGTTCCCTTTTCATGGTATAGATTCAGGGCTCTGAGCATGGTGAAAATGCAAATGAGGTGTGAACTCATTAGAATTGCTGAATCCCAATTAGATGGCTCTGTGTAGCTGATGTAAACATAGGTAGGCACTCCCTCAGTGTTTGTTGCTAATGGATTGCAACTGTGAATGATTACTTGTAGAGAGAAGGGAAACACAACAGCAGTGCAGACTCTACTACTTCCAGTGGGTGTGTCAGCCAGGTTAGACTTACAAAATGTAGGAGTAATTGTATCAAGGTTTTAAATGTATGTAGGCAGAACACATTACACACCTTCTGTTCAGTAGCATCCAACATCCCATTCATTTGTTGACGACTGTATATTATTGATATTTAATATCCTCACTCATTTTAAGGACAATGATACAGAATGCATTACAGACGTCATGTCTCAGATTACTGCTCAGATAAAGCAATAATAGGCAACAAACACAGAGAGATAAGACAGAGCTGCATTTTTGCAAATAATGGTCATTAATGATTGTATGATTACTCAGTGCATCACATCTGAAATTAATACATGTGCAAACAACTTCTTCTTCTTTTGGCTGCTCCCATTAAGGGTTGCCACAGTGGATCATCTGTTTCCATTTCTTCCTGTCCTCTGCATCTTGCTCTGTCACACCAACCACCTGCATGTCCTCTCTCACCACATCCATAAACCTTATCTTGTGCCTTCCTCTTTTCCTATTACCTGGCAGCTTCATCCTTAGCATCTTTTTCCCAATATACTCTGCATCCCTCCTCAGCACATGTCTAAACCAACGTAATCTTGCCTCTCTGGCTTTGTCTCCAAACCTTCCAACCTGTGATGACCCTCTAATATACTTTTTCCTAATCCTGTCCACCCTTGTCACACCCAGTGCAAATCATAACATCTTTAACTCTGCCATGTCCAGCTCTGACTCCTGCCTTTTTGTCAATGCCACTGTCTCCAACCCATATAACATAGCTGGTCTCACTACCCTGTTGTTGACCTTCCCTTTCACTCTTACTGGTACTTGTCTGTCACAAATCACTCCTGACACTCTTCTCCACTCACTCCATCCTGTCTGTACTCTCTTCTTCACCTTTCTTCCACACTCACCATTACTCTGAACTGTTGATCCCAAGTACTTAAACTTATCCACCTTTGCCACCTCTACTCCTTGCATCCTCACCATTCCTCTCATTCACACACATATATTCTGTCTTAGTCCTGTTGACCTTCATTCTTCTTCTCTCTAGAGCATATCTCCACCTCTCCAGGGTCTCCTCCACCTGTTCCCTACTCTCACTACAGATCAAAATATCATCTGCAAACATCATAGTTCATGGGGACTCCTGTTTGATCTCGTCTGTCAACCTGTCCATCACCATTGCAAATAAGAAAGGGCTCAGAGCTGGTCCATGATGTAATCCCACCTCCACCTTAAACACATCCATCACTCCCACCGCAGACCTCACCGCTGTCACACTACCCTCGTACATATCCTGTACCACTCTTACATACTTTTCTGGCACTCTTGACTTCCTCATACAATACCACAACTCCTTTCTAGGCACCCTGTCATATGCTTTCTCTAAGTCCACAAAAACACAATGCAACTCCTTCTGTCCTTCTCTATACTTCTCCAGCAACACTCTCAGAGCAAACATCACATCTGTAGTGCTCTTTCCTGGCATGAAACCATACTGCTGATCACTAATCATCACCTCCCTTCTTAACCTAGCTTCCACTACTCTTTCCCATAACTTCATGCTGTGACTGATCAACTTAATCCCTCTGTAGTTACTACAGTTCTGCACATTACCCTTATTCTTAAAAATCGGTACCAAAACACCTTTTCTCCATTCATGTGCAAACAACTGTCATATGTTTGTTAGTACTGTGGATGATGTTGCAGTTGATTGTATGTACAGTGATTTCAGTTTTCTGCTGCAAAACTCTTTGTGTTGCAAAGAGGGATAAGACACTGTGTTTTAAAGGTTCATTGGAGTGAGAGCTCAAATCCAGACCTGTGTAAAAATATTTCATGTGTACCAACATAAATGTTATAGTGTTTATTTCATAGATTTCTTTTCCTCATTTCAACTAAGTTTCCCTTTTTATAATTGCCAGTGTTTGTGTAGTGTGCAGCTTAGAGCAAATAAGAGAAATAGAGAAAAACAAAGAATGTCATGTTCAGCTGTGCTTATTTCCTTTGCACAGTGCTTAGCAGTGTGCAAACCTGAACTAGTGGCACATGCAGGAAACAGACAGAACACCTGCAGACACAGCAAAGACAATGTAAAGGTCAAAAAGGATACATTGTTGCAGTTTTTGCTTTCCATCTCGCAATGCCACTAAGCAACGTTGCACAGTCGTTGGCAAGCTTCCCCAACACCTGCATCCATTGAACACCTGTAGACAGGATGCAGACAGCTAAGAATTTAAAATGGATGCAGTCTAATAATTCTGTTGGGCACCATGCAAACATGCTAAGTGGCTTTGCATGATGGTTAACACACAGAACTTAAAAATGAATAGGGAATTATGCAACTATCATTTCACTATTCCCGTGGCAGCAGGTGTAAATCTAAGACTGTAATACAGATGATCCTGGGTTCTAATACAGGAAGTGCAACATATTTTTGCTGTTGTACAGTCCATTTTGTAGTAATGAATAGAAAAATATGCAAGTTTTGTTTCAATGCTCTTGTGGCAACAGGTGAAAGTCTAGGGTTACCATACAGATGGTCCTGGGTTCTAATACAGGACATTCTAAACATTTTTACTGTTGTTCCATTTCACATTATATTCAGTCTTACTTACAACACTTTAGATGGTAGAGCTGACATTAATTATATGTATGGGGATAAGACACCCTTATTGTGTTTTCAGATTATGACTCAGGGTATACTGTGTACTATATTTCTGTAAGTATAATTCTGTTATCTGGACTTGGATGACCTTCATACTTAAATATGACACATACACAAATTAATCTATATGTAAGGACCTTGTCAGGTCACACATATACATGATTAACACCTCAAACTGTCAACTGTATTTATAAATGATTCTTGACTAGGTCTGAGGGGAGAAAGATGGAAAATCACTTATGTGGAAGAAAATGTTTTGTCCCTTATGAATAGGCTTGAATCCCACAGTGAAAAAAATCAATTTTATGGGTGTATAAAGCCAAACCAAAAATGTGTTAGGTCATGATATTTATTCCGCAGTGCATGTCTGCAAAGTTAAATTTAAATCACCTAACAGTTCCAGTAGCAGACACACCTCAAACTAATGTCAAGTGTCAGATTAACCTTCCAGTATCAAAAATTGATTCTAACCTGCTTGGCACTCTTGCTCTCTGCTTCACATCATGCAAACATTTTTGACATCTTTGTTCGGGTTTGCACAATACCAGTAAATGTGATAGGAAGTGGCTGGAAATCATTAGTTGCCATTGCTCTACTTTTGAGATTAGACATTTCTGACATTAGAGGGGAAGGTGCCCACTTTAGGGCACAGAGGTGGGGTGTTCAGGAGTCCAAGATATTTATTGGACTCCTGGTAAAGAGCCACAGCCAAAGGCTTATGCAGGGGGACTGTTCTGGCTCCCAGTACAAGTCTGAGGCTTGGAATAATCTGGCCAATGCTGTATCCAGTGCAGCTGGCATCCCATGCACTGGAGAACAGTGTAGGCACCATTTCAATGATCTAAAAATGTGCAAGAGGAATACACTCAACCAGTGGTTGGATGAGTTTCAGACTAGTGACATCCCACAGTTGTGCAAGTATGCTAATAAAGAAGATTTATAATAATTAGAAAGCTAAATATAGGCAAGACTGGTATGCATAATGCTCTTCAATTGTTTTCTTTTCACAGCTAATCCTGAAAGAGAGTTGAATCTGCAGGTTTATGCTGATAATTTGGAGAGACTGAGGAAAGCAAGTGGTATGTATGCTGCACAAGAGAAGTATTATTGTAGCTTTAAAAGTTAAAGATATATATATTTTTTGTTTTCTGGACAGTAGTAGCAAATTGAGCATACATAGCTTAACTATAAAAGAAAGTATACATGCATAAGTCTGTACCACAAACCAGCTTTAGGAGTCAAGTGAAAGAATGTAGTCAGAAGGGGTGGATTCCAATACCACAAGTAACAATTTTGTAATACTACATTTATTTAATAATATTACATAAATTAAACTCTATACAAATGGCATAAAGGTCCTGTTGTTAACTGTATTGGACCAAACATATGAACAATATATGCACATTGCAAGGATTACTTTGAGTAATCTGTAATTATATGTCCTAACAAATACGAACTCTTTATCTCTTTTTTCTCTCTCCCAACACTTTTTTTATTTTCTATTATGTGTCATCAAAATGTCTCCATGTCATCCATCTGTATCAAATTACTAAATGCTTCACAGCACAGTGAGGTAGGCCAACCCCAGGGGTCAGCTTGACCCTACTCCACTGGCTCCAGCACATCTGAGACTCAACCTGACAGTATTGCCTTTGCTGCCTCTGCAACACCTGTGCCTTCAGGTAGCAATACCCCTGCAGCTGATGCTTTGTATCTCCCGGGAGTACTGGTGGACGTGGGGATTTCATCACCCAGCACGAGATGCCAGGGTTGGTGAGTAGGGTAGTGTACTGCACCGTTGGTTTACACCTATGCTGGATGAAGAGGCTACTCTCCCTCATGGTCTGTAGGAGGAGACAATGGCAAGCAGCCATCAGAGTAAAGGGACAGTGATGACAGTCCTGTGGGTGAAGACTAGACTCTCACTGTTCCCATGTTTGAAGTGCATGAGTTTACGTTGTCCCCTCCCTCACCCCAATCATGGTGTCCCCCAGCCTTTTGTGTCACTCACTGTCCTTTTGTCTTGCTTGTCCTGTTTGTTTGCATTTGCTTCCTCACTTACCCAACTTACCTGACTCATAAATACCAACATCCCTTACCCAGCATTCCTTTCTTACTGAAGTAAAAAATGGGCATCTGTCCCACAAAAAAAAAAAAATTGTCCCTTACATAGCTCTCTGTTTCACATGCTTGTCTTCTTGACACATTTGATTTGATCCAGTTGGCTATGCAACATGAGTGCATTGTTGTCATCCCTCTTTATGAAGGTAACAGTTCAAATTCAGCTAATATCCTGTACATATTTTCATTTTACACTACTGAAGAAATGTATAGCCATTGTTCTTTCCTACTTCCCTCCTGCATATTCTTATATTGCTTTCCCTTTATTCTACCCCCTGTTTGCTCCTCATTTCACCACTTTCCTATCAACCTCATTTTAACACCTATAATCTGGTCAAAAATAGAATCACACATAACACACATAAGTACCAAAAAAAAAAAAAAAAAACAATGGACCCCTTCACTTTTTGACCTCTATGTTTGCATAGAGTTTGGCATTGGACACTAATGGCAAATGACAGTTAGCAGCTCTTCTGCAGTGTGGTTACCTCTCAGCAGTGCAGCTTAAACACACTGCTCTACATCAAAACACACTAACACACTTTAAAGGTAGAATAAAGTAAAATTTTACTGCATTATCAGTACTTATTTAAAAGTATTACATACACCCAGATTTGAATCCTCTATCATCTGGGCTGAAAAAGGAACATGTTAATGCATTTACACCTGATGCCACAGAGTCAACTAAGCAGCAGATGTGTTTTATACACTCAATACTAACACTCATAATTTTATCAATGAGCCTTGCTTTTGTGCATTGCTTAACTACACACAACAGGAAAAGCAGTAGAAATGTGTATTTCGCATGCACAAACACTTTGCCAAACATAATGCAAACCTGCTCCTTGATATTTTGCTATGCAAAGTAAATAATAGCATATATTTCTTTTGTTTACTGTCCATTTAGTCTTCATGCCATGAAACTACATGTGGAAACATAAAAACATGAAGGTCCTATCTAAGAATATGTTGCATATTTACAATGCAGACATGTGTTACCTCACCCCATGCACTGCAACAAATGTCTCTCAGTACTTGTTCACAAACAAATCAGCTACACTACATCAATTAATTAAAAATGTGTGATATACCATGCACATCTTTAGAATGATAATACACATTCAGATTTTCAAATACTTGTAGTAACATGGACACCTGTTTGCATATAGTTTGTAAAGCTGTCTCTTAAATACCTGCACATTGGATTACAACCACCACATAATACACATTGCACACTCATCAATCTGGTAACATGCAGAACTTGAAGTATCTTGACAGCTGAACATGCCTATACATCCATTTCATGCAGAGCTCCCAACATCTTCTGTCCAATATCCACTGCTGATGTCATCTACCATGAGTTGTACTGCACCCTTGTAAAAGTCAGACTTGTGCTGTGGCACTTGCATAAAGTACTATGTTCTCCATTCTGCGTACTTATATAGAAGTTCTGTTCTCACTGCAGTCAACTGGGAGGTGTGCGTGTGTGTGTGTGTGTGTGTGTGTGTCTATCTAGTTAGAAGAGCATAAGTTTGTATTCTGCAGTTAGCACCGCAATCCCATAGATTGCTAATATTTTGACACTTACACATGCTAACATATCCATTTCTTGCTGGCCTCCCAACATCTTCATTCCAACATCCACTGCTGATCTCATCCACTGTACATTGTCCTGCAGTGTTGTAAAATTCAGCCTTGTGCTGTGGCACTTGCAAAAAGTACTGTGTTCTCCAGTCTGTGTACTTAGATAGGTAGGGGTTCTATTCTCACGGCAGTCAACTGGGAGGTGTGTCTTTCTAGTCAGAAGAGTATAAGTGTGTATCCAGCAGTTACCACTCCAATCCCATGGATTAACTGTATTTTGACCCTTGCACATGCTTACACATCAATTTCATGCTGGCCTCCCAACATCTTCACTTCAACATCCACTGTTGATGTCATCCACTATAAGTTGTCCTGTAGCCTTGCAAAAGTCAGACTTGTGCTGTGGTGCTTGCATAAAGTACTGTGTTCTGCAGTCTGTGTACTTAGATATGTAATGGTTCTGTTCTTACTGCAGTCAACTGGGAGGTATGTGTGTGTGTGTGTGTGTGTGTGTGTGTGTGTGTGTGTGTCTAGTCAGAAGAGCATAAGTGTGTATCAGACAGTTACCACTCCAATCACATGGATTGCCAATATTTTGACACTTGCACATACCTACACATTCATTTCATGCTGGCCTCCCAACATTCTCACTCCAACATCCACTCCTGATGTCATCTACTAAAAGTTGTCCTGCAGTATTGTAAAAGTAAGACTTGTGCCCTGGAACTTGTGTAAAGTACTGAGTTCTCTAGTCTGTGTCCTTAGTTAGGTAGGAGTTCTAACCTCACTGCAGTTAATTGGTGTGTGTGTGTGTGTGTGTGTGTGTGTGTGTGTGTGTGTGTGTGTGTGTGTGTGTGTTTGTTTGTGCACTTGCTTGACATTAGAGAGAGCACACTACACCAGCATGTGGGACATTGCTATTAGCATTTTCTCCTCATCAGACACTGCTGATGTCATCAGCTATAAACTGTTGTCTGACATTTTCCAAATGAGACTTGAGCTGTGGCACTGGCCTTAAATAGAGTTCTCTAGTTGGTGTACTTAGGTAGGGGTTCTATTCTCACCGCATTCAACTGGGGGGGGTGTCTGTGCACTTGATTGAGAGAGCATTTTACACCAGCATGTCTGACACTGCTATTATCATTTTCTCCTTAACAGACACTACTGATGTCATCAGCTATAGCTGATTTGCAGACGTGCAGTATTCCCATCAATGTAGGGTCAGAGACTGGCCTGTAGGCCAGGCACAAGTCAAATTATTCTATACAATACAGATTACATTGACAGGGCTTTCATTCTGTCCTCATATGTCATGGCATGGTTTGTAGGGGTTGTATATTGTTGGTGAGAAATCATTGACCTTTTCTATATGGACACTAGTAATATCCCAGCTATGTGCAACAGACATGTGTGAATTGTTAATGCTAAATCCATATCTTTTATATCTGTTAGATGTCCTGACATAGGTCATTGAGAGAATGCATGATGAGAACACTATCATCCCATGGAACCTGACCATGCCAAGATGTTTGACACAAATCCACATTGAGGTATTCACTCAACATTGTCAGATGTGGCCATAAACACCTATATCACTAAGTGGGTAGACCAGTGGATCACATACGTGTCATCCTAATATGTTGAAATGTGTGAGGTGATGTATATCTCTGGTCCAGTGATCAAGTCCATACATCAGGTCTGTCTGCTATGCTTTTTCCTGTCCATTATTTATGTCACAGATGTCGAGACTTATATACATATCCTGTGTCCAAACAGCTGTCTGGAGGACTACAGATTGTGAGTAATCATTGACTCCAGCTGGGATATTAGTATAACACAGACAGTGTCAACACACACCAAAGATATCGGCCATGACAACATATAAGATCAAACAAAAACATGAGGGGATTTGTTATGTTATGTTATGAAAACAAATGCACAAACCAAGCATAATGTAGACATTGCATCCTATATGCAGACCAGTTGGTATGTGACCTGTGTCCTGAGGTAGATAGTATGTGGAACATTCACTGACATGTAGCCACAGAAGCACATACTCTTTTGTAACACAACTACTGAGTATGTGCAGGCATCCACATCAAAGGCCATAATACCTCCATAGTTCACAGCCTTCATTACAACAATAACCGAGTACAATGCATCCTTCTTCACATACCTCACTTCACATACCTCACTTCACATCTTCCAGTGATGTGTAACTGAAGTGGAACACATTTGCCACAGTGAGCTGCCACATATCTTATTTACCTAGGTATTCATTTTGTTGCATAAACATTACTATCTGATGACGCAGAACACCCATCAAGGTTTTACACCAGATGCATGTGTGGTACCTGTTCTGGTGATGTACACGATACATATATAGCTGTGTGGGTTACATTCATGACGGTGTAGATTGTGGATTGTGCCATATATATATATATATATATATATATATATATATATATATATATATATATATATATATATATATATGTATATGCCTTGCACACCAGTCAACTAGCCTATATTGATCATAATGTGACATACAGGTATAGCAGTGTCCCTCCTAACACCTCCAGCAGATGTTACAGTGTCAGGACGATGTGCTTGATTACCTTTATCGATCGCTGACATGTCATAATAGTTGTACAAGTGTGCTCATGCAGTACCATCTATGATCACTCAGAATCACATATTTTGTGTCAAGAGACATGATATTACTAGTGGTATTATTCTGATATTGTCCATGATTGTGTGAGCTTCTTTTACTGTCGTCCATGGGCCTGTAACTGTGTCTCACTTTTTGGAGACCTCTGCTGATATTACACTCATATTCAGGCATGTCAGTTCGCACAGCTTCACAATATGCACTCAACCCCAATTGTCTATTACAGCCCTGATAGATGTCCTCTCCATTGCTCGTGTTAGGATGCTTATCTCACAAAGACATATCTTCTCCATTGTTATGTCACTTTGTCTGACAGTCACATAACACAGACTTTTTACTGTGAAGTTTGTACTGTACCATGTTGGTATATAATTAGTGTTCCTGCTACAACTGTCTGCCATTTACATGCCCTCATCTAATGTACATTACAATGTTTCACCTGTCCTCTTTCCCTGTGTTTATTCTTACAATTCATCTGTGTGTCCCTATGCAATACAGACACTTCTCCTGACTGTTTATTTTAAATGGCAGTCTATGTACCTTTACAGATAATTTACCCAACTTCTGTACAGAATGGCTTGAATGGGATTTCACAATACTGTGCACTGTACACACTGTCCTGTACGGTGTTTGGAACATATACATTACTATATGATAAACCCTGATAATCATTGTGGCATTCTGCATAATCCTGCTAACCTAGATTGCTGTAAGGGAAACAGGCATACCTTTCAACCTCTTAGCCCAATAAATCTGGACAAAGCTTGACATAATGGTGGACAAAGGCCCAGAAAATAGGGACAGATTTTAAATATTGCTTTTATAAACTTAAACAGTAGCTAGAATAATAGTGTTTGTGTTAAAATACATTTTTAAAGGATATGAAGTCTGAAACACAAATGTATGTCAATATTTAGCGATTTTATTCCTCAGATCAAACCAGTGATTTGACAGAAAACCAAACATTTTATGAGGAACAGATGAAAATTTTGAGGCAAAAATCTGGACAGTTGAGAGGTATAGAAACAGGTTTGCTATCCATGTTGCATTACACGGTTTCCTGGCTACCATCACTTTGCCTGCCATGAAGCTGTGCTTATTTATGTTGAAACATGGTGCGCGGCATGAATATGTAATTAGCACTGCTGCTGACTGTGCAAACACATAAACTCCATGTAGGCTTTGTGCGAAGCCTGCACGGAGTTTATTGAATCCTGCTGTTATGTACTCAGCTGCTTGATTTTATTTTAGGTAAGTAGTTTAGAACCAAGTGTCCATTTCAGCTATGACATATTTGCATATTATAAGGAAGGAAGAAATATAAAATTAATCCATGAACTTACAATGCAAAACATTAAGATATATGTAAACTGGATCAGATCCAAAAGTTTTCAGAACTGCTAGATATTGAGGGCGTGGCCAAGGATGAACACAGGATAGCAGCAGATTTCTTCAGCTCCACCAATTTCATTACACTGACAGGAATTAATTACTTAAAAAATTAATTTTTTGAAGTAATTTTCTTTCTAAATAAGTTTGTTTTATATAGTTCTTGAACTATATCTAAAAAAGAAAGGAAATCTTAACAATATTCCTGTCAGAAATCACTTTGGAAATTTTCCTGTCAGTTTATCAGTCTGAAATGAGTTCCAGTAAGACAAATTCTCAAGACTCCAGCATCAAGAAAGAACTTCAGTCTCTGATAATTATAATCCAGCAACTTACTGCTAAGATGGATAAAATGGATACTAAAATAGACACCTTCATAGAAAAAACTACAAAACAAATAGACTTGTTACATATAGACCTGCAACAACAGAAGATCCAGATGACAGGCATAGAAGAAGCTGTGAATGACATGGAAAATAGAATACAAGAAGAGGAAATCAACATTGAGTTTCTGCTGAAAAAAAATACACATTTACAAACAAAGCTGGATGACCTGGAAAATAGATCTAGGCGCAATAACATTAGGATTTTTGGACTGCCAG